>NC_086379.1:61538368-61841488 GCF_036588685.1 Mytilus trossulus
TCTTTTTAGTTTCATATTTAGTTTCATTAAATTATTTTGAAATAAGTTATATTTCATCAACCCACTCCTGTTTCACACGCATACCTATAAATTTCTGACCATTTCATTTCAGATTAAGGAATTTATTCCTATTTGTTAATTCATTAAAATAATTTTGTTTTGGACCAGAACAAAGACACGACAGAAAGAACACTATTTCTTTGGAAATTGAACAACCTTTTCTATTGAAATTGAAAACTGATTGTTTAAATTGAAAAACACGTTTCAATTGGTCAGTGTTAAATTAATATTGACCATAGTATTAAATTGTGACAGCATCCAAAATAAATTGTTTTTGTGAAAATGAAAAGCCGCAAAAATGAAACCATAGAATTGGCAGATAGATAAAGAAAAGCTTGTAAGGATCTACCCGGAATCCCTTGGGATTAAACTTCTATTCAAAATCGACGCTAGTCACGGAAATTCATGATTTCATATCTAAAAATCATGAATGAAATTGTAAATAATTTGATTGTGATTTAATAAGGAAGATTTATATTGAAAATATGTCTAAATAATGAGAGATAGAAGAAGGTAGGGAGAAAAATAAGGCAATTTATAACGTTATTATCACATTTAAATGACAACTTGTTGGTTGTTAATTCATACATTTTTGCTTTATGCTTATCCATATGACACATTGACAACTAAATATTAAAATTGTAGTGCATGTTTCCGTCGTTTGAATATGTATTTGAGTTTGCACTATTTTAATCTTTATAATTTATATTCAAACAATTGTATATAATCACTTTTATTGTTAAATGCATCCATTAAAATACTAATTTATGAAATGCATTATTTGGCGCGTAGCAAGAATGGTGGGTTTTTTTTCTTCATTTTTCAGGAAAAGATTCATAAATACCTTATTTTTCGCACATCTTGAAGAATTAATAAAACAAATAACGACTGAAAATAACAGGAGCGAAATAGAAAGGACAATTCATGGTAAGACAGCTTTGCTAAATAGGTTTACCGTGAAAATTGAATACCACTAAGAAACATGCAATTCCTCTCAAACTGTTCGATTTGGTATATCAAGCAGACAGGCAAAATATTGTTTTTCGTATACTAGTTTAACTGTTATATATCATTCAACACTCCCAGTGCATGTATGAGCACCCGAAAACTTTGAGTTCAGAAATAATTCACGTTTTGTTTAAAGTGATAATTAGATAATTAATTTGTGAATATGACTACATTTTAACAGAGGCCAAAAAAAAATCTTCCTAAAAAAACAGTAAAAATATTTTTGTATGTACCAGTTTCTATGTTGTTTTTAATGTTATTTACTATATCTTATGAATTAACTTCAAATATGTAAACAATTTAAAGAAGAAACAGCCTTCAAAATTATCCTATGATAATATACTCAATGAGTTTAAAACTAAACAGATTGTATAGTTGACGTTAATTTATTATTTATTTTACAATATTTCAAATCGTCCGAATATTTTCAATTAGAGGTTAAAATTTAACGCTCGTTTTACATGCTTTAAAAAAATTGTTTCTAAACAAAACTAATATTTTGACTGCATTTATAGGTTCCATCTTGGATTTGGTTGTCATTTGTGGGACCTATATGTACATAATACATTAAATAGATATTTACCTCTACTTATACATATTCTTACAAGATTTCGAAGATTTTCTTTAATATCTGTAAAATTACTCTCCTTTTTCTATTTTAGTATTTAAACGTTTACGCAGAACTAACAGACTACTTTGATCACTATATTCAATAAGAAAATGATAATGATAAAAAACATAACAACGATAGCTAAATAATAATGAAAAATACGCTGAAATAGTTCATTTATCTATTTTTAACAAGGTCCAGTCAGAATTATCTGACGTCCCGTAGATACATACTATAGAAATGATCCCTAAAAGTAGGATCTTATGAACACACAAAGCCATTCACAAAAGTCAAACTGGTCTCAAAATTTAAGTTTAAAAAGAAATGAATAATCCATAAAAATTCATCCACATTAGTTTCATGCAAATATTACCTCTAATATTTAGATTTTTTAGATCAAAATATTGTATTATTTTTTTTTCAAAATGATCCTTCAGATGTAAACATTTGGTATTCGACTATTGTTTGCAGTGGCAGATCCAGGGGGAGGGTTCAGGGGTTGGAACCCATCATTTTTTTGGACGATCAATGCATTTGAATGGGGACATAAAGGTGGAACCCCCCCCCCCCCTTTTGTCCTGGGTTGGGACCCCCTTCTTTAGAATGGCTGTATCCGCCCCTGGTTTGTCTATCTTCAACATCATGATTCTACAAGTCTAATTGATAAAACAAGAATACAACAAGTAAATCACAAGGCTATGCTAAAAGTGTGACATTCCGAATTCAAAACATCAGTCAACATTACCATTTTTAGTGTTTTATTGTTTTCTTTAATATTAAAAAAGATTGAGAACCATGTATATTATTTTTATACGTGCATGGCTATAGTTATTTCGAAATTCTGACTTTGCAAATCAATTTACATTTCGATGTTTTTCAGTGTATCTTTCAAAAATTCGTAGTTCACAACTGTAGTTTGAAAATAATTTTTCAAATGGATTCATATTGATTCAATCCTTTTATTGTGGCTAGTAACCGTTCTTTTCGAATTCTGAAAAAGGACCGACCATGTGTTTTGTCCATTAACATATGGTATTGACCATGATGGTAATTCTTTTATATGCTTAGTTCAAGAACACACAACGTCCATCACACACCAATTTTGGTCTTGTATTACGGCTAATCAAAAAATAAAAACAACACTTTATAGATTACATACGTTCGAATCGCTTTCTGGATTTGCCTTCGTCAGAAACGTCGAAAGCCATAGATGTGTAATTACCACAACCACAACAATTGAAGAGCAAATAACCAAAAAGGACCTACACATAATAACAGTTACCTTTAGTTGAAATTGTGATGTTTTTATTAAGATTTTTGCAGCAGGAGAGGCTTAGAACAATAAAATTCCTAGCTGTTGATTTTGTGGTCGTCATATCGTCCATACGACAGCTAAATGACAAGTCATGTTCTTTAAGGATGTATTCTTCTGACATTTCAGTCTCGTTCAGTCTCGTTGAAATCTCGTTCTGGAATTATTTCTAAAACATGTGGTACAAGTGAAAAATATGAATGAATTTAAAAAATGTTATAATCAAACTCAACTATGTGAAAAAATTGGGTATTTCCAATGAGTAGTTTTTGAGTAATCAATTTTTCAAATTTTATTACCAATCAAGTCAGTATTTTTAGCCAAAATTTCGAGAAAATGGGTGAGGGATACAAAAAATTATTTTACCAGAAACATGTACATCCCACATCCCTTTTTTTCTTTTCAAATTTCTTAGATATGTATGTTTTCAAACATTTATAACAAAGAAGTTGAAAAAATATGCAATTTGTACTTAAAACGGAGAAAAATCACAAATTTACTAAATTGACAACATGGTAAATTTGGCACAAAAAAGCATCAAAATATGATAAAACTTTCTTATATTAACACCTACCTATAGTTTTTGTAATTCAAATTTATTCAGATTGGTCCCCTTTATCTTTATTGAAAGTATGACAAAAAGTTTAATTGTGGAAATGTGATTTTTTTCATGATTATAGCCCCAAAATAGGTAAAAACTGATGAAAAATGAGAAAATCATCAAAATTGGGTACTTTCAAGGGGCCGTAGCAAAGAAGGAAGTGCACTACCATATGATTTTTTTCTTCACCAATTATTTTTTTACAGTCATATGAACCCAAAAAACAGGGTTAGAAAAAAAGTTTAATTCTAGAAATTTTGGGCTCCTCAGAGGTGTACATCCTTTATTTAAACTATCCAAAATAATAACACAAGCTGATATGATATTTGACACATTTATCTGAAATTTGAAATTGGTCGAATTTAAGTACTAAAATAAAACTTTCCATAACATATAACCACAAAAATGTTGTTTACTTGATAAATCTTCTTGTAATATCATGCAGTTTTAGTATTTTATATGAAAACACAGAGAAGAAATCTATTATAGACATATGCTGGACCAATAAGTCAAGTTTGAAGAAAAAGGAATGATGAAACCACTTTTGTACTACTATAATCATATTGTTATAGTAGTCTTAGCTTTAATTTATAAATCACAATACATTACAAATCCTCTAGATGTTTGCAAAAAATATTTCAGAAATAATGTAACTTATTATATATTTTTTCAGTCCTCAGACTCTCTGAATTTGAGAGAAATCGCAAAAACTATTGGTTTGTCTTATTGTTAAAACGTTTTAATTCAAGAAAGAGCAATAGCAAAACCTTAAATATTTTGCCCCACGTTTTCTTAAACAAAGATGAACAATCTTTTAAAGTGGCCGTTCCTCAAAATGACTATGTTTTCGAAAAGGTCTGCCTAACTGAGCTTCTCACAGCGCCATACAACACAAACAAGACTATGTCTGCGATAAAATGGCAAACATTTAGAATGTTTTTCATCAATATACATACTCAAAGAAATTAACTAGGTGCAATTTCAATGCCAACCAAGGTTATTTTCATTTTTTATCAAAATTTCTTAATTCACAGTGCTTTCATAAAAGTTCTCCAATCCTATATGAAAATGTATTTTCCCTTTGCCAAATATTTTTCTCCAAGTCACATTCGAAATGAATTTTTGCTTTGTAACACGGCTTAATCATTTGTCTATACACATAGTCATTTACAAATACAGACCATTGAAAACATGTTGCAGGCGGAAAACTAACCGAAATATATGTTATTGCGCGTTCTGGTACGATGCAGTTTTTATCGTTTTGTACCCAAATTAGTATGCTATTCAAACATACAGGTCAACAAAGGAAAGTTAAAAAAGTTAACAAACTATAACAAACAGAGAAAAATCACCATGAATATTCTGAAAACATCGTTATAGAAAGTCCTGTTCATTAGTTTGTGTTTGTTTGACGTCCAGTGAACATTACATGCAGGACCTATATTATAAATCTGCTACAAAATGCTGAAGACTAAATCGAATATATTTGCCTTAACATTTTATAAGTTTCACCGGTCTAATTTTTTTTCCAAACAGAACAGAACAGAACAGGAGATGATGACTTTTCGTAAAATTGACAAAAAAGAAGGCAGATGTACAGTTTTCAAAATTGCTGGAACCGTTATGTATCGGTGAAGAACAGATAGTACGAATAATTACTTGAAATTTTATAAGCTGCTTTTTATCAAAGTAATATTTCCATGAAATTATAAATGTGTCTTTTATATATTGTTTATTTTTGTAAATATATTCTATAACAATGTTAAGACAAAAGAATAAGTAAGAACAGAAAACTATTACTATCTAATTATTGTTTTGAAATTCCCATACAATTCGAAAAGATGGAAACTAGAACTTTTTTTTTTTTTATCTTTTAGTTATCATGTCACAGGTGTGGGACCTAAATATACAAAAGATAACGTTACCACGAGAACTATAAACTTAATATTCAAATAATTGCAATAAAGACACATCTCCCAAATCAAAAAGAAAAATATTTCATAAATTTTAAAAAGACACTCCAATAATTTCTCACTCTTTTCTCGTTGTCAGTTATGAATCAAAGGAGGAATTAGTTATTGCGATAAAGGGATCACCGAACTGTCCACCCTCCCGTGTAAATGGCCATGCTTGATTCCTCCTAATCCAGATGTAGCTATTTATTTATAGTCCGGTCAAGTGATGTTTGTACCCAGATTATTTCACCTCATTACAAACCCCATATCTAGTCATATTACAGTTTCTTAACGACGAGTGGATGTAAGTATATAGGATGTAAATCCCAAATAATGCCAAGTCTACATGTGGTCCTAACAAAGTGACAACGAGGCTTAAAAATATTAAAAATCTTTTATTATTATATGATATAAGTGACTGATTATGTAATAAATATTAGTTGGTTGATGTCGGACTTAATGCTAATGTTACAACATACAATAGTTAATAGTAGTAGTGATATTATATTTGCTGGTAATTTTATCCGGGGAACAAACAGCAATGTTGACTAAGGATGATGTTTGACATCAATGCAGCTTCTGACACATTGCTGTGTTGCATTGAAAAATACTATAACAGCTCTTCAAAGTTAGTCCATAGTATTTTGAGATAATGCCAGTAATTATGGAACAAATAGAATTGTCAATAACTAAAGCAGAATCTTAGTTTTTGAGATTTTTGCAATAAATTTCAATAATTCTATCAAATTACGAAACAAATAAAGCCAAAGGAATTCAGCAAACATTAGGTTTGTTTCAAAACATTTCCTTTAACTTATCAAATATCTTGTTTAAACGTTAATCTGGCTGACGATTTTGTCAGGAAATCATTTAATGTAAGTAGTTTTAATAAATAAATCAATTAATATATACTATTACAAATTATACCATGTCAAGTTGGCATATTGTTCTTGTCACTGTAGTTTTTTTTTTGAAGAGCCTCATTAATGCCACTGTCATTTGCATAAATTCAAAATAAAACCAACGCATGAACTATTTTACGGCAACACAATTACGATTTTTAACTTCGATTATTTAGCTTGATAAAATTATTCATGCTGTTATAAAAAAAAATAACAGCATTTATATTCTGCAACCTCCAGTCTTCCATAAAATTTCCAATATATTCACCAAGAAAATGAATTGCGTGTATTTTTCCTTTCCTTTTCTACATTAAATGATGGATATTTATAAAACAATATGGTTTTAAAGTAAATTTGTATCTGTTGTCCAAGATTAATTTCAATATTATATAAATTTTCTATGATTATTTTCCAGCAGGCTAAGATAGCCCAAAATAGTTGTAGAACTCTTAATATAAAAGTTGGACCTTATCAAATATGTTCTTCGAAATTTGAAGGGACAAGACATTCTCTTTTCTTTGCACCGCCACGTCCACTCTGTGATTTTGTTAGATGTGCTTATGTTTTGTATTGATCTGACTAGTTAAAAGCTCTTAACAACTGATTTTAGATGTTGTACTGTTACCTCACTGTCCAAATTTAGGGTGAGAGTTTACACGCCTTCCAACTAGTTTAACCCGACCACATTCTGTATGTGCCTGTCTAAGTGGTCGTTTAATGCTGTATATCATTTTTGTTTTTCGTTTATTATTTTGTTCATAAATCCGCTAGTAAGTTTTCTGATTTTCTTGGTTTACATTTCTTATTTTGAGACTTTTTATAACTGACTATGCGGTATCGGCCTATACATGCTAAAGTTGATAGTTTTGTGTCATTTGGTCTCACGTAGATATTTTTTGACATCTTCTATTTTTAAATTAAATGTACGTTTTTTCACAAAAAAAAAACACTGAACAGTTGTAAAATTAAGAACCCTTTTAATCATGACAAAATGAATCTAGTTTTAAATATTAAGTCGCCCACCTTTTTCAAAATATATATACAAAATATATATACCTAGAATGTGTCCTCAGTACACGAATGCCCCACTCGCACTATCATTTTCTATGTTCAGTGGACTGTGATATTCGGGTAAAATCTCTAATTTGGAGAATTAGAAAGATCATATCATAGGGAACATGTGTACCAAGTTTGAAGTCGATTGGACTTCAACTTCATCAAAAACTACCGTGACCAAAAACTTTAACCTGAAGCGGGACAGACGGACGGACGAACGGACGCACAGACCAGAAAACATAATGCCCCCTACTATCGTAGGTGGGGCATAAAAATGAAGCAAAAATTTTAGTTTCTGTAGTGCTCTTATTATCCAGACATTTGGTAGTAAAAAGCTCTTCAACTGATTTGTTTCTTATACATACTTGACTTCCAGAAAAAGGTCTTCGAGCCTACGAAATTTATAAAGTGTTGTTATCAGCACTTAGTCAATACCGCTATTGGTGGACTATTAGTCTCTGTAGTTCCATCAACTCAGAAACCAGTACTTTGGGACTGATATAGTTTATAACACACCTTTCTCAAATGGTCCTACTTTGAATTTATATATTATTAGGAAACTAAGGTTTTTACTCCCTCAGACAAAGTTTCTCTTATATATAGATGAGTTTGGGCTATTTTTTTTTTAGTGCTATTGGTCACATAGCTCTTAAAACAGTTTTGCTATGAGCGTTCCTGAAGAAATTAAATACAAAAAAGCTTTTCAGATGGATGACTTGTTTTCTTTTTTTAAAGCACTGTGTCGATTCTGCTACCTGAGGGTACCATCAGCCCAGAAGTCAGTACTTCTGTACTGTTTTGATTTATAACTTTTCTTTGATCGTAAATTTTTTAATTTAGAAATTATTTATAAACTAAGGTTTTAGCTCCTCTTGACAAAGTTGACCTAATATGAGTTTGGTAATACATTCTTGGGTTTAAAACATTTGGCTTTTAGCTTAATACCTTATAAAAGTAAATCGAGAAAAGGGCTTCGAACGTATGAAATTCCTAATGTGTTGTTTTCATTTTTTAGAATGCTTTTTTATATTGCGCATTTTTTGGATTTACCTTCAGTTCATTATGAACGCTCAGCACAAAACATTTGAAAGCCAAGTGTGTATTAGAATAGTAGAAGAGCTTTACGACCACAAATAATGAAAAAATATAGCCAAATTCATCTGAGGTTAACTTTTGTTAAGACCCGGGATTAGAAGCTAGCATCTCTTGAAATAAGGATTTTTTAAATTAAAAGAAATCACAAATGTACCTTTTTAGAGATGTGTATTCATCAAATTGAATCATCGTATAGGCCTAATAAAAGTTGGACGAGTTTTAACAATTTAACGAAGGATGCATAAACACCCAGCCACGTCCGGTCTATGTTTTGTTTGATTTTTTTTCTGCTTTGTAGCTGGTCATAACATAGATTTGTTTTACTCTTTTTTTCAGTAGCTGGCATTATCAACACTATATATTTCTTCTCAACTTACTTTGTCAAAAACCAATACAGAAAACACAACAAAAAACTTAATAAAACACCGTCAGATTAATGTATGTGTGTAAAACTCAATATTAGATTGTGAGAAGATGTACTTCTTTTTTAGAAGAATTGTTCCTCTAACCTATATTCCTGGATGGACTTTTGTTCTTCTTTCGATGTAGCAATTGAAAACAACAAAAAATGCATTTGCGAAGAACTGAATTTGAATTATATTGGCGAGAAACAGTTTGTTTATAAATTTATAGGGTTGTTCAAACATTGCATACCTCCACAAATATCTCTTTCTTTATATAAACAATACACAGAATCCCTATTCAAATGTCATAACATAACATGTGACTCATACTATAAATGCTACTTGTATCCTCATTCGCGACTTCCTTTTATTTTTCTCACGGTTACTATAAGTGTCGTCATTACTAGGAAGTATTGTAAAATTGAGAATGGAAATTGGGAATGTGTCAAAGAGACAACAACCTGACCATAGAAAAAAACAATCGCAGAAGGTCACCAACAGGTCTTCAATGAAGCGAGAAATTCCCGCACCCAGAGGCGTCCTTCAGCTGGCCACTAAACAAATATATACTAGTTCAGTGATAATGAACGCCATACTAATTTACAAATTGTACACAAGAAACTAAAATTGAAATAATACAAGACAAAATAATACAAGACTAACAAAGGCTAGAGGCTCCTGACTTAGGACAGGCGCAAAAATGCGACGGGGTTAAACATGTTTATGAGATATCAACCCTCCCCCTATACCTCTAGCCAATGTAGAAAAGTAAACGCATAACAATACGCACATTTAAAATTCAGTTCAAGCGAAGTCCGAGTCTGATGTCAAAAGATAAAATGAAAGACAATAAACAAAATGACAATAATACACAAATAACATCAGACTACTAGCAGTAAACTGACATGCCAGCTGCAGACTTCACTTGTCTATGATTGTCTATGTTAAGACACAATAAAAGAAAATGTTTTTTTCTGTGTTGTTTTGCATGCGTATTTTGGTCTTTTGACATTTTTACCATTGTGTTGTCATTTATTTTTCGAATTATTAACTTGAATGTCCCTTTGTAAATTGTGTCTCTGTTGCATATTCTTTACAGGCAGCCTGAGAGTAAAACTTTCGAGTACGATCATCTTACTCAGACTCATAGGAAATAAACCAATCAAAAACTGGATTTGATGTTATGAGAACACAACTTGTACTCCGAGTACTGAGTAAAATTCTATAACCGATGACCCCGGTATGATCGAGACTTAAATTTTGAAAAACCAGATTCGTTAAAAGATGGACGAAAGATACCAGAGGGACAGTCAAGCTCATTGATCGAACATAAACTGACAACGCCGTGGCAATAAATAAAAAGACAAACAGACAAACAATAGTACACATGACACAACATAGAAAACAAAAGACTAAGCAACACGAACCCCATAAAAAAAAACTGGGGTTGATCTTAGGTGCTCCGAAGGGGAAGCAGATCCTGCACCACAAGTGGCATCCGTCGTGTTGCTTATGTTATTACAAATCCGGTAAATAGTCTAATTCGGTAGGTCACATCCGTGAAAAGGGAATGGTATTGTAGTTACGACATAAGGAGCATATCCGATATCATCTGTGAAACGGTTATTCCATAACGGTCATCCAACTTGTAATGGCTTCCTTAAAATTTATGAAGGGATGATTTCAACAGCAATCTTCGATCAAGGAAGTCATCATAGGAAATGCAAGCCCGGGATTATTTCATCAATTAAGATATATTCTCCGTATGCAGGCGCTGCTGGAATGTTGCTACTTAGAAATGGAAAGTTCACAATTTAGAGCTGAACTATCTCTTTTGTCAAGTTTGGTTTTCAACCGACCCTCGTTGTCAATTTCTAGATGTAAGTCAAAATATAAGGCAGACTTTATATTACAAAATGGAAGATATTGTTCAGTAGTTGTCGATGGTAGCTGTTTGTCTTGTTTTTTGTTGTTGTTTGTTGTTATTACATGTAGTGTTTTCTTTGTTTTATTGGTTCACATTTTTCATGCCGCGACCTTTTATGACTTACTATCCTTTGTACGTTTTGTCCATTGTCCATTAGTTGAAAACATCCTCGTACTGGTCTCTGGTGGATAGTTGTGATAGTTTTATCATTGGCAATCATACCACATCTTATTATTCGTTATCTTGGTTGACTTCCTTGTGAATGATAAACTCACTGAATAAAAGTTCGCCAGCAGCAAAACCGATCAAGCACTTGTAATGTAATTTATCTTACCTCCTATACATTTATAGGAATATGATTGGTTAATAGCGACCCCGTGGAGACCGTGTATATTCAATATTAGGTTAGTAGGGAGGCGGGGCTTATTTCATTACACGGTTAGTGGTGGATTTACAACTTAGGCATTGTTTGATTATTAAGAAGTATTGAAAGATCTGTGTAATATTGTTATATCAAGGTTGTCTAATAATGTTATTTCAAGGTTGTCAAACTGAAAATTAACAATAAAAATTAATTATTTAGATTATGCCTACATTCGAACCTCTTGGAGGATTGTTCCATCAATGGCTAATGTTAATCTATCAACGAAATCGACTAAGCTGTATTTAATATAAATATATGATACCGAGTTCAGATTGCTGAACAGATTTTTTTTAAGAATAACCTTTCATATAGCCAAATTATGACAATTTTACAAACAACATTAAATCAAAACGGGCCATAACTGACAATCAGACTAACCAAATGTCACAAGCTTCCCCCTGACAGTTGCAACTTCTAATAATTAACAGTTGGAAATGTAAATTGGAAGCCAAACACACAAACAATATAGACATATCAATACACACTTTTCCTTGTGATATATTAGTGGCTATTTTAAAATGAAAGAAATATCACGTGCTTCAAAATAGTGAAAAAATCTCAGCAGTTTATCCTGAAAAAGTGTTCCTTCTTTCATTTTATTTGTGTGATATTTAGCTCTAGCTTTACTTTCTGTGGATTTTTGTTTTATTTTCTTGCCATTTATACTTTGTTAGTATAGTCCAACCACCGATTTGTTCGTTGTATTTCAATATACCTTGTTAATGGAAATCAGGAGGGTTTAGCTGGCTCGTAGCAGAGACATGTATTTATATATCTCTGCTCGTAGTCATATCCAATAAAGAAATTCAGAATGAAATATCAAAGATACAAAGGTTTCAACCACCAGACACATAGAGGACCTTAGTCGGTTATGAAAAAAATCTTTTGAATGTTTTTTTTAAAGACTTGCCACCTTGGTAAAATTTGAAAGACCTTACAACTGCTTTATACCAAGAGACGATATCTATAGACGAAACGTAACTGTATACCGTCTGAAGTATTAGCCTAGTATCTTCAATTCTTTTTTACTCTTTTTTTCATATTTTAGATGTCTTGTGACCTTGGCATGCTATAGTTATTAAAACCTATTAAAAAGCATACCTCTTTTTTAATTCTTATAAAATTCATAAACTCCTTAACTTATTGTTTATAAAAATTGCTTCACTTCCGAAGCACTGGCCAATGACAGAAAACACTATCAATGGAAAAAAGTCTTTCAATACCCATTGTTACTCATTGGTATTAAATGTAAATCTAGTATGCAGAACTTTTTTCACTGAAGCACTTTTCTGTATTAACCTAGCTTCACCAAGAAAACTCCGAGCTTAGAGAAGTCATAGAAGTACTTTGTATCAATCCTTCCCAAAAACGTATTTAATTTATATCTTAAATTAGTGAGTAGTCACTGTCTTTTGTTGATGACCATGAACTATCTTAGAACAGTCACAATGACTTAACAAATTTTCAATATTCAACGTAATATATCATTATGAAATATCTATAATTTAGTACCACTAATTGTAGCGTCTCCTTATCTGCGCGTGCCTAAAAATCAAACACAATCATGCGAGAATTCATTACCCAGAGATAAATTATTTCAGCTTTATCCAAAATGACAAATTTATCATCGAGAAAGGGATATTAGGGGCAGTATTATAATTCAGGTTTGTCAATTACCAACAATTTATGATAGAAAGTTAAATCTTGTCATCTTATCATAGTTGCACGTCCTAGCTGGAGTGTAGTAACGTGAATGGTGACACGGATTTGGAGACTAACCCCATGGATTTCTTACACTATCAATAACAATAGAACCGTACATACAACTTTCGGGTGTGAAGTACTACCACATATATTTATTAGCTTTTCTTTTCAAACTGAATGGAAAATAAAACAAAAATTGAAATTTATAACCCATAGCTAGTTTTATTCGTTTCCTAGATTTAGAATTATCTTGAAGATTGGACGCGTTGTGTATGCATCTTGTGCCAAATGTAAAATATAATTTGTTTAAAATCAAACAATGCAATTTAATGATACATAGCAACTTTAATGAAAATAAAACCATAGTTTGTAATTTAAAAAATGGTTTTATAGTTTTGTTTATTGTGAATATTTCTTAAATTCATATAATTTAGAACAAAGAGGGCTTTAAAACAGACTTTCATAGTTGGAGAAAAAATTTAAAAAAGGTATTATATAATAATAATTATAAAAGAGTGTCTTTTATTTCTGATAACCAAGACCCTTTACTAAAATGTGGAGGGCTTATTTGAGCGCTTCCATATATTATATTTTTGATAATATTTTAGAAAATCTTAAAAAAAGATGTAATAACAAGAATTAATTTATATGAATTTTTGAATCCAAAATAAAAAAATCAAACAATTAATTAAACAAAAACATTTTCAATTACACAATGCTTTCAAAATACATATAATTTTAATGTATTGTTATAAGTGACTTTATGTCGTGAAGAAAACTATATCTGGAAAGGAAAGAGACATGCATGGAGAGAAATATAAGTATGATGGAAAAAAAGGGCGAGCGTATTGAGCCTTCCGAAAGGTTTAGGACGACATCAAAAGTTCAATGTAATATAAAAAAAAAAAATCACATAGTTTTTTCACAGATGTCCATGTATCCATTCTTCTACACCACCAAAATGTTCTGGAAGCCTAACATTTCTGTCCCAAATATTTGTTTGATTTCTTATGAAATGTTTTTGCCAAAAATGCTCAGTCTTCATATTAAAATTTCCGTCGTGGGGTAGTTTATTACAAAGGATTGCATCTTAAATACAAAATAAATCAAGAGATTTATTAGTTTGAAGGAAACACCTACTAAGAACATAGGCAAAACCAAATCTAGACGTCAGACTCTATTATTTAGCTCCGTAAAAGTCCCTGATTTTGGATGGAAATTGGCAATTTGAAGTGTGATATTTTACAAATAACTTTTGAATAAATAAGCCTATATAGAATTAATATAGAATTGTCATTTGAACTGTTTAAACTTAAATTAGTCAGTATCATTTTGTTTACTTTAAAAATTGACATTCATTTATCACGTTTAAATTATAATTTCAGGAAATGAAATATTTGGTGTACCCCGGAGACTGAGAAATGTAACATTAGTTACGGAACTATGACCCGTATTACATCTTGATCTTATTAACTTGCTTTCACAGAACAACATCTTTATTATTGTATTTTTTCTCAAGAGAGAAAATTCAAGTAAAAAAATATGAAGCCGTCCATTCAAACTTGCAATTAAAGTTCTGTTCTATTTGTTTTGTACATAAAAATGTAAACAACGACAACACACTGACTAATCGAATTTTGATTCTTAATCTATTTGTATAATAACAATATTTCAAAACCGTTTTTAAGGTATTGGGAACATTGGAAAATGGAAATGCCATATTTTGGATAACTCCAGAAAATTACAACCTGCTTACTACATTTATCAAATGCTCATTACTTAACAAAAAGGTATTTTGGTCACTTGTGGAGAGTTGTCTTATTGGCAATCATATCACATCTTCGTTTTGTTAATGTCTATGCACTGCCACACATTGTTACTGTTATGATAATTTCAGACAAACGTTTGTTTGTTTATCATGCAAGCATCAAATTAAAACTCAGTCTCAACATAATGGCTACTAACCAAGAAAAAGAAACCAAAGCTATGGTCACCTATGAGGACAGAGCTGAATCATGGTCGTTGTCTTTAAGTATCATTGCTGTACAGATCATCATTTGACAAACTAGTATGTAATACCTCAAAGTTTTGAAAATCAAAATTTCTTGTGTACGCACATGCATGTATGTTCTTTCCTTTGTGAGCTGTATGTATCTAACGAGTATGGATGCCCCTGATTGTACTGTAGTGTTTAGAATTCCATATTTTACTGTTCGGAATTATGGACTTTTTTTTTATATTAGTACAAACTAGGCACTTCAATTTTTGTTATGTTCTGTCAGTAATAAGGTAGAAAAACCAATGTAAACTACAACGTTATATATTAGATTGTACTATATCTGTTTTGATAGAATGATACAAATGTGATGTACTTAAGTAATTTAGATATTAAAGATGACAAAATTGATGAACATGTTTTATTAAATACAGAATACCAACGGATCGAAATTGAAAGGAGGTAAATATACACTGAAGTAAATACCATAATAGACAGGGATCCAAGAAAACAATGGCGTTTCGACAGTCTACGGTAAATTCAGTTGCTTACTGTTTATGTTCTTTGCAAAATACTCCATAATTATGATTTATACAAAGTATTTACAAAAGAACAATTTGATGACAAAATGCAGCATCATAAATAGCAGAAAACATATTCTTCCCGAAATAAAAAAAACTATTTTGCCATAATTCACACAAACAAAGAGTTGAGACTCAAACATGAGTGAATGCAGACACCTACCGTAATTCAAATTATCGACAGATAGTACTAAGATGAGAATTAAAAAAAATGATTAACTACAATTGTAAAAAAATAAATTCCACACCAATACCATTCAGTTCTAAAACGAATGTAAGTGCAAAACGAATCCAGTTTCAAAACACGTTTTATTCCAACACTCAATTTACAAAACAGTCACGCTCCAACTACAGCTAAAACACATTCGAAATCTTTTCTTTTTGGTGCTCTTTTTTGTACACGTCGATTTTCAGACTAAGGCATTGTGAATACCACTGGAAGAATGTCATAGTTTTCTTCACTGTTTTGATTACTGTCGCAGGATAGGCTGAGGTAAAATTCGCCTGAAAATAATGATAATGAAAAGATTATTTAAATAGTATGTAAGCATTTTTGTGGAATAATGAAGTTTGTAGTAATTGAATTTTACTCAATGAACAGAGATATTGATATGTCAATTATGTTTTTAAAAGCACACATAACACACAAACATGTGGTAAAGTAATAAATACTTGGTATTTGTCAAAGGTTTGCTTGAAGGCCAAAACTTACATTTGGATAAAAAAAAAATCTGCTAAATAAAGGCAACAGTAGTATACCGCTGTTCAAAACTCATAAATCCGTGGACAAAAAACTAAATCGGGGTAACAAACTAAAACAGAGGGAAACGCAATAAATATAAGAGGCTAAATTCAAACAGGATGAAGCAATCAAAATTTGGACAATAACTTTTAAAATGTGCTATGACGGAAAGCGCCAAAAGTTTGGTCTTGTAACAGTTAATCTGTGGACTCCTTAAAGAATTGCCGTAATGGTTATTCTACTTGTAGAGAGGTTGGAACTTTTCCTACATTAACCATCGGCATAAACGTCTATATACTATCCGGACGTGGTTGCATATCTATACATTGGTCCCCGAATAAGCGCTAAATGAAAGCTCCAGGTCGATGCCTTACCGCTATGTCGAAGAAACTTTAGTTTCTTTATCATGAATTTTTTGAAGCATTTTATAAAAAATATGAAAATAGGACACAAGCATTTCACGTATAGGGTGCAACTAAAAAGAAAGTATCGTCTAGTTAAATCAGTGGAAGATATAGAGACACTCAGTACTCTGTAAATGGTGGGCGAAACTTAAATTCTTTTTTAAACTTGTTGTTGCTTTGTTTTGACGCAAAGGTAGTCAGCATAACTGATTATAACTAAAACAAAATTAATAATCTCATTCAGTCATCGATTGGTCTCTTTTGATGCAAATTACCCCTGAAAAAATACCACAACAAAACGAACCTGTAAATCATATCTGATCTGTTGCATCACTGGATACCACTTAATGGGATGACATCAAGTACTATTGACATTCCCTAGAACATCCTACGAAAAAAAGTAAAATTTATGAAATATTTTAAATGATAAAGCCAGCTCAATATGAAATGCTGAAAAGCAGATGTACATTCAATAGACAATCAGCTAATGAAGATCGTAGAACCTAAATAAACACCGAATTTTCTATAATATGATAACACTGAGGGAAAAACTCGTGTAAGGAATATTTTAGAATGTTTTAAAAATTGTCATCGAGGTATCAATACTATTGAAATACATAAGACAAGCCCACTTTTGAAAATACACATGCGAGTTTTACTGCATGAACAGATTTTTTGGGTTACATTTTTGGCGGTATTTCTGTGTACACTGTTGTTGGTTTTTTTTTATCTAGAAATAGTTTCATATCCCTTCTTCGATGAAAAAAGGAACATATGTAAAAAAAATTGCGAATCTTTTTCTATTCAAAAAACATTGTCATTGTTTAAAAATACGGTTAACAAACAAATAAGCAAACAATCAAACAACATAAGAACGAATAACAAAACATAAAATTAACCAGCAATAAAATTATTGCTCTAATTTCAACAGGTTGAAAAGCTAAGAAAAATTAAAATTTATTTTTTCTTAGTATTTTAGACAAAAACTATGGCTTTGCTTTTGGCTAGGTTTTGAAAAGAGTTATTTTTCAATATGAAAGGATATATTGTATGCTACTTTTTTGAACTGGCAATTACACCTTTTCGATTGCTTGGGTCCGAAGCTCTTCACTGGATACACTGGGACTAAAACATTTAACAACTTATAAACTGAGCTCACCCCCGCTTTCTGTGAGTGTTATGAGTTTGAAAGTCTCTCTAGTATCTTTCGCCCCTCTTTTAAAAGTAAGAATTGTCTGTAATTGACAATACTGTTCTAGTGACGCAACAGTCATCAATTATACTTTTTAGTTTTACTATAAAAAGCATACAAGGAGCACAGTTTTCAAAAATAATATATGCATGAATATATATTCAAGTAAGATATTATTATATTTAATATATATTTAATTTGGTTTAATGTCGCGTGCCTATAAAAGAAGTCAGATACATTTATAAAAAAAACGCAATGTTTTTTGTTTTGATTCTGCAAACTCCACGGACATATGTCGTGTTAACTTCTTGTACAATTCACGATTTAATACGTTATATCAAATCTCAATATAAACGTATTCATATAAGATAAAGTTTATGTTTTAACTTGGTTCAGCAGAATATCTTCCTTATAAACCATGGAAGATTAATCCAACCCAGATTTCTTCCATGACAGTAATCGCCATATGTGTATACTATAATTTAACCATGCCTAAGTTTGTGCCAATACCTCTATCAGTCTTAATCCCTCTGGACGCAAACTTTCAAATATTCTGAAATTTATTTTAGCTAAGAACACTTAACAGAAACGCGCTGGTAACCTTTGATTTTTAAGTTACCTGAAAATTGAAATTGAACAGTTTGAAAGTGACATGTTGTATGTTTCTGTCTACCTACTGATAAACAAACAATTCTAGTTTATTTTCCTCAACGGATGGGTCTTAAAAGAGGAAAAGTGGATAGTTGTCTCCATTTGAAAAATGCAAAATCATTTCGGCACAACAGAGGTATTTCATTTTTTTTTAAATTTCAAAGTACAAAGTAAGCAGAATATCCTTGAAAAAAAGTATTGTAATTCTAAAAATGTAACAGCTAAATAAAAAAGGACTTAACAGTTTTAAAATTACTTTAAGGAGACGGGTGTTTATATCTAGACAATATTTGTCTTAATTAAGAATATTTTTTTTTTTTATCTTTTTTCATTTCATTCTATGCAACATTTGGTTTCAAAGATAATTCCTCTATTTAGATATGTTTTTCCTACTTTGAACCATAACTGCAAAGTAAATATGTAAAGCAAAAGTCGTTTCATTCGGTTTGACCATTCTAGTTTTGCGACACCCGTGAAAAAGTAGGATTTTACTTAAGTCGATTTTTGCATAATTTAATGTCTTATATTGAGCTTTGTCCCCTGTGTGCCTGTCTAATAAAAAAAACATTTCTTCTTCCTATATAATGCCTTTTACAAAAATTATAAAATGCAGATAGTCGTTTGAATATGCAATTTATAGAAACCCGATTAGTAAATCAAAACTGCATGGCAAATTCCTACATATTCATTGAAAATATCAAAAACATTTCCTCCCCCTTGTGTTTTAAATTGTCATATTTTTTTTTGTATTTATTTATTTATATATATATATTAGTAGTCAATTCAAATGAACATTCAATTATTCTAAATGTCAATTACTTCATGTATTTTTTTCATAATATAAAATTAGTGAAGTTTACGCATTACTTATTGATTCATTGATTTTTTTTTGAAAGGACTACACCCTCCCTCAACAAAACAACAAAGCAAAACAAAACCAAAAAAAAAACCAAAAAACTTCAGTAAAAACAGAAGAGATGCAAACTGACACCAATAATTCTTAGATTTAGATTTTTATAAATAAATATAAATGAATACAACAACAATTGCAATTATATTTTCATATATTGACAAAAATGCTATCATGAAAATATTGACTATTAATAATAATATTTTATGACATGTCTGAAAAGGTGAATAAATAGAAAGCTGAAAAAAAAAATACAAATGATTATAAATAGAAATACTTAAACTTTATTTTTCCTTGCAGATAGCTCCGATATACATGTCTATATTTATCATAAGTACTAATGCGTCACTACAAAACGATATTCGAGTGGTCTTTATTCCTTGTTTATATTTCTGCTTCAATTTGGGATTTGCAAAATCTTTGAATTATCCTATATTTGTATGACTTTTAGTCCCTGTAAAATGCAACATAATCTAGCAGATCACAGCCACAGAGACTTAAGGTTTCTGATACATCAAAGGGGACGATCTTATTAAACACCTAAGACTCACTTCTTGACATGGAAATTAATTCTGTTTACAGTTTGATCAAGCTTATTGTATAAAACAAAGATTTTATATTTAAGTCATCACAAATATTTAATAGGATGAAAAATGGAAATAATTTCCGACACATCATAAGCATTCTGATAAAACTACTCAACCTTTATAACATTCCATTCATAAACAAAGGATATAAGGCATTAATTTCAAGTTTTATTCGAATAACTTTTAAAATAAGAAATGACAACGTTTGAATTTGTACTTACTTGTTGGTTACATGAAAAGTTTATTATTGTTATGCTAATGAATTAAAAATATTAATAAAAAAACGCTTTCAATTTTAAAGAATCCATCCGGATTTAACAATCAAAAGTTAAAAAATGTTATTCAAAATCCAAAAGAAAGAAACATTACATTCAGAACGTTCGTTGGATCATACTTCATCAGGAATGCAGTCAGCCATTTTTTGGCGCAAATTGAATTTCGATTTGTTTTTTTAATTGGCGCATTTGCAATATGCCCAAGTAGACATACAGAAGCCGGATTACATCTCTTGCATTAAAAGTACGTCCGAAACTACAAAATGAGTGTCAAACATTTCAAAAAATGATCTAATTAAATGAAATGTACTATTAAATATAACAGAGCTGATGAAGTAAATGTTATTTGTGTTGACCTTCCTGAAAAATTCAACAACATACAACGACACTCAGAAGCAGCATAATTCCACGAATTATATTGGTTTATTCCATTTTCAGCCCTCAAAATTTCTGGGTTAATTTGAATTGTTTTGTTCGTTTATGTGTTTGTTTTTGTTTTAAGTATATAATTACAAAGGATGCAAATTGAGCATTTACTGAAGTTTATTTCAAAGCATGTGGCTTATACCTTTGATCTTATTGCTATTTTGAAACGAATGTTGTTGTTTGCAAAAAATTACACCTGAAAGTTCAATTACTACCAGCGAGCAATTGATTAACAGAGAATGGCCCGAAAAAAGTGTGTTTTGAACAATTTAAACGTTAAATGCAATTTTGTAAACGAAAACTTTACTGGTTTGCTTTAGTACAAAACTATAATAATTTTAAAACTTCATAAGTATAACCACCCACTTATTTAAAATTTAGTTCTGATGTTTAAATGACAGGGTTATGCCTCTTTGTATATTTACAATATCGGCCTATTGCAGATTAAATTCCTGCTTACAGCTGAAATTTAACAAGAAACATGTTTAGTTAACTAGTAGTAGTTGATATTGTAAATATATTCTTTTTTAAGTTTAATAATACAAGTTTAATAATACTTAAAAATTAACTCTTGTATCTCCTTGACAATTCGTACTAGCCCATTTTAATTTTTGAATATTTTGTATTATCTGGGGGCTTACTTTGCATGCAGCATATCTCATTGTACTTTGTTTTGAGAAAGTATTTAATAGAAGACCTTTGAAAGTCTATTGCAAAATGATTTTGTCCAATGATATTACATGAACTTAAAAATAGCTATCCGTTTGCGAGGCAGTCATTTCAGTTCAATAAGTGCAACTATTTAAAACTGCTTAGGAAAATGACAGTCTTTTCAACATTTGCCTTGATCGTGAAGACGAGATCTGATTTAGAATTATTATATACTAGTTATATATGTTCGCACTTATCTTTACAACGACGCCCTTTGCAGTACCTGTAGTAAAAGCTGGATGTTTCCACCAACGTCAGTGACAGAACAGGTAAAAATTGTAAAAGACTGTCCCTGTCATTCACAGCTATTGACAGTTATACTCAGACAAATGTACAGTATCAGTTACTGAAGCAAATATATGTTATCGTCATATAAATTGATAAAACTTTGAAAAGTTATTTTGTTTCATACTTTTTTAAAAATTAATTCTGATGTTTTATAAACCACAATGATATCGACAAAATATATTCTGTAAGTCATAAAGTAAATGGTAGATAATGTCTTTGTTTCTCTTTTTATTATTATTTTAGAAATATTCCAACGAAATGACATTTATCTCTTGCATTCTATCACTTGATCATTCGGGCTCTTCAGGGTTAAAAAAGGCAACAGAAATATACCGGTATTTAAAAGTCATAAACTAAAACTGAGGGAAACACATCAACTATAAGGGGAATAACAAATTAAGAACGTGAACACTTACCTGCAACAAAACAAACGCCAACATGCATAGAAAAAAACTATTCAAACTGCCATATTCCTGACTTGGTACAGGACATTTCAAGAAAAATGGTGGAATGTTCCCAGTTTTATGGCTACAAATGTACAGTATTGATTACTAAAGCAAAGATATGTAATAGTCATATTATTTAATAAAACTTTGAAATCTTAAAACGTTACATATGTTTCAAATTTTCTTTGATATTTTATAAACCACAATGATATCGACCAAATATATTCTGTAAGTCATAAAGTAAATGGAAGATAATGTCTTTGTTTTTCCTTTTATTGTTATGTATGAAATATTCCAACGAGATGACATTTTTCTCTTGCATTCTATCACTTGATCATTTGGGGCTTTGCTGGGTTAAAAAAAGGCAACAGATATATACCGGTATTCAAAATTCATAAACTAAAACTGAGGGAAACGCATCAATTATAAGAGGTAAACAAAGCAAGAACGTGAACACTGACGCGCAACAAAATAAACGCCAACATGCATAGAAATAAACTATTTGAAAACTGCCATATTCCTGACTTGGTACAGGACATTTAAGAAAAATGGTGGAATGAACCTAGTTTATAACTAGTATGTACAGTATCGATTACTGAAGCAAAGCTATCTAATAGTAATAGTCATATTATTTAATAAAACTTTGAAATCTTAAAATGTAACATATGTTTCTCAAATTTACTTTGATGTTTTATAAATTAACCACAATGATATCGACCAAATATATCTCTAAGTCATAAAGTAAATGGTAGATAATGTCTTTTTTCTCTTTTTATTGTTATGTATGAAATATTCCAACGAGATGACATTTTTCTCTTGCATTCTATCACTTGATCATTCAGGGCTCTGCTGGGTTAAAAAAAGGCAACAGAAATATACCGGTATTCAAAAGTCATGAACTTAAACTGAGGGAAACACGTCAACTATGAGAGGGTAAACAAAGTAAGAACGTGAACACTGACGCGCAACAAAACAAACGCCAACATACATAGAAAAAACTATTTGAAAACTGCCATAACATTTAAAGAAAAATGGTGGGTCAAACCTAGTTGTATGGCTAGCCAAACCGACCGCTTATGTGGTAATATTGAAAAATATCACGAAAATGACAACCCTGCATGCCAGAAATACTGCACAAACACACGCAAGAAAACTCATCACAGAGGAACCCACAAACTGATAATATATTAGTCTACTAAAACTGATAATTGTTGATTTTTTTCTGCAAAATGCTACTTATTTGCTCATTTATAATTTACACTTTTTTTTCTTATGCACATTACCTCACAGTATTACACATACTTTTGGGGTGCAGTGGCAAATAATATAAACTGTGTTGAGAAATTTGAAGAGGCTCTTTTAATGATACTTCGTATTTCTGTCGTATATAAAAAAAAAATTATTAGTTCATAATAAAGTAAATGTTTTCGGATTCAGGCTTCTAAATGTTTTTGGATTCAGGCTTCTAAACAAAATATGGGAATCCCGGAATTCCCATAAAAAATGTAACTAAAGAAGACGTAATCGGTTGTACTATGTTATACCTTTTATAAAGAAATTTGAAAAGACTACAAAAAAAACCCATTGTAGCTCGAATCAAAATTTAAAGAGGCGTAATAAAGTACGAAGCCGAAGAGCATTGAGAACAGAAAATCCCAAAAGATTTTGCCAAATACTACTGACGTATTCTGTTCCTTGGTAATATATATAATATATAATAGATATTTGAATAATGTAACACTCATTATATAAATCTAAATGTTTTCAATCAAACAATATATATTTTTGAAATAATTGTATATGGTAGAACAACACTATATGTAAGAACTGCGATCATTTTGCTATTAATCTTTTTAGATTTACCACATACAAATAAGGTGTGTTCTGACGTAAAAATTGAGAATTGAAATAAGTAATATGTCATAAAGACAACACCCCGACTTAACAGAGAGGGAAACAGACACCAATGGGTCTTCAACGCATCAAAATTTCCCGCACTATCCACCAGAGACGTCAATGCATGCAAGCAGCAACATAAATTCTTCCGTTATTAATATGTATTGGATATGAAGACATAAGCAAACATCAATGAAACAAATATAAAAAACAACAGGTGCGAAAATGTTTTTAAAATAAAACGTTATAAATGTAATTCGTCTGAAACTCTTTTCCTGTATTAACTTTCAGCGGGAACGTTTGAATATGTTCCTTACGTCGTAACTACAATCCCCTTCCCTTTCAAGAATGTGACCTACCGAATTATACTATTTACCGGATTTGTTATCATATAAGCAACACGACGGGTGCAACATTTGGAGCAGGATATGCTCACCCTTCTGGAGCACCCGAGATCACCCCTAGTTTTTGGTGGGGTTCGTGTTGTTTATTCTTCAGTTTTCTATGTTGTGTCATGTGTACTATTGTTTGTCTGTTTGTCTTTTTCATTTTTAGCCATGGCGTTGTAAGTTTATTTTCGATTTATGAGTTTGACTGTCCCTTTAATATCTTTCGGCCCTCTTTTTGAAGCCCAACATTTGAAAGCCAATGATGTTTAAGAACCAAACCACGCGACCAGCTTCAAAAGTGTACAAGTTCAATAAAACAATAAGATGCCTAGACTGAAAATACTTAATTTTGGAACAATACGTAAATCAATAAATAGACTGAAAACAAGGAATTATGTTATAGGGGACATTCATTAGGATAGTGTGTAAAAGGTCGAAATTAAAAGCCAAAAATTCATTTGTTTTAGTTTTCTAAAACTTAAAATTTACTCTCCTTTTCGTTATCTTAATTCATGTTCTCATAGTATAGTTAAGGTTCTAACAAATCCAGATTAAAGTAAGGAGATGTGTTGTACTGCAAAAACTAGCCACCATAGTTCAAATAGCGTACATGTAATCAACTATAGGTCACAGGTACGGTTGCTTTTATCTTATTGCATTTTTATTCGCATTTTTTACATCCCACTACAAAACAGTACAACGCATTTTAAAGTGTTGATACTTAGAATTTATCTTTTCTGCACTTATAAAAAAATAGAATGCCTCAAATCTTAATTTGCAATTTGTCGACAAGTTATGAACATGAATTTCGAAACTTCATATAAATCTTCAGCGAAAGTTTACAGTATATTTTTTATTTTGCAATTTCGTCTATCATTTTAAAAAACACATAAAAGGGTGAATAGTTTAAAATCTCATCAATTTATGGAATATTAATTCACATTTAAGATTGTTCAATTTTGTTAAAATATCAAATTTGATGAAATGATTTTTGAAGCTGAAAAGCGAATGAATAAAGTGTAAAATAGTTCTTTCTATTTTTGGGACTACATTGTTTCCCTTCTTTCAATCTATCATTGGTTACTGGGGTGACATAAAAGTCGTGTATATGTGTAGGTACGTCCGTCAAAGAATCGTTTTACAAATGACGAGAGAAAACAAAATAAATGCTTCTTTAGTTTGTTTCATACCTTCGTTGTTAACAAATGTACTTTCATGTTGGCGGCAATGGTTTTCAATAACCCCATTACCGGGGAAGAAAGCATCGTTTATTCAGTGAAATGTTACACTCTTAGACTCACATTAAAAGATAGGAGTAAATCCCATTGTATTCAAGATGGAAGTCATTTTGTAAACACGGCTTAGTTCAAGAGTCGTGAAGTGACCATTTCAATACTTGGAGTTGAATATCTTTACTTTTGCACAAATGGAACCTGATAAGGAAAACTGATAAGATTTTCTGGGGTAGATATTCAGTAAACTCATACCACGAATTAATTCTTCACATAAATAAACTAAATCAATTATCTAGATTTTTAAAGTAAACACATTCATCTTGATTAGGTGCTACTTATAATGTAAGTATTTATCTAGAACTTAAAAATGTGTTTAAAGCATTAGTTGCTATATATGATACAACATGGTTGGAAATTGTTTATCATTATATGCATCCCACTTTACAATTGTAATTGTTTCTTTATGCAGATATAACTCAGACTATTTCTGGTTATAGTTACATGAAGAAAAAAAACCCACATAATTTTCTAACTTTGAAATTTGTCTTTCACAGAGGAAATAGCAATATAGCTAAACGACGTAATGGAAAAATGTCTTCAGTTTATATCTGTTATTCTGTGTCCCATATAAAACTTGAATACAGCTTTGTAAAAAGAAATATTTAATTGGTATTGTTGGGCTAACATATTTACAAAACAAAAATATAGCCTGCATGTTGAATAATGACAAATGAACATATGTTTCTCACATCGCAGTTCCTCTTTCTTTATTGGGAGAATTTGTATCAGTTGAAATAACAACATAAACGGTACTTATTTTATTGCACCAGATTCGCATTTCGACAATTATTGTCTATTCAGTAATGTTCGCGGCCAATTTATTCGGAAATACCTCATCTTCTTATATCTACTTACTAAAATATTTCCAAATCCGAACATGGAATCAGAGGGGAAAGCTGTTAATAGCATTTTTTAAAGACACAACCATTATTCATACTTCAAATATTTCCCCTATAACAAATCAGAATGGATAATAATTATTAAAAATAAAAAAATTGATATTTAGTGTCAATAGAAATGGTACTCAAGTGTTAAGGACACGTACTTGGCAAGAATAGAATACCAGTTCCAGAACATCTGAAGGATAATGCACGATTTCAAACATAGACAACTCTCGTGTAAGGTTTTCTAAGGGTTGTAGTGCAAATACTGAACTTATACCTAAACATTTGCTACAAACCAAATAAGCCAAAATTTTCAAAGCATTTATTGTTACCAAACATTGGAAATCTAACACAGGTTGATAAAACAAGGCAGCTTTCATGAACATTGGAATCTAACACCGGAAAAAGTACAATCAAATTACAAAGTATCTGGATATTTAAAAGAGGAAAAACATACAAGGCAGTTACCTAACATCAGTAAATCGAACCTAGCTCATATTATGGGGTATGATAACAAACGCATAAAAACATAAAAATATGAATTATCTTTTAAAATAAACGCTTTAATTTCAGTTGTAAGCAAAACAAAACTTTAGCTTTGATAAGCATATATGTGCAATCAACTTTCATTGGCTAAAATATATATAAAAAAGTAGATGTGGTATAATTGCCAATGAGACAACTTTCCATAAGAGACCAAATGACACAGAAATTAACAACTATAGGTAACCGTACGTCATTCAACAATGAGCAAAGCCCATACCGCATAGTCAGCTATAAAAGGCCCCGAAATGACAAATGTAAAACAATTCAAACGAGAAGACTTTAAAACTAGTTTATACAAAAAATGAACGATAAACAAATATGTAACACATCAACAAACAGACTCCTAACTTGGGACAGGCACATGTATAAAAAATATGGCGGAATTAAAAATGTTAGCGGGATTCTCCCTAACCTGGGACAATGTTGTAACAGTACAACATAAGAACGAACATTAAAAATCAGTTGAAAAAGGCTTAACTCGTCATATGGATACAAACAGAAATACTAAACAGAGTGGACGTGGCCAGGTACTTGTATATCCCAACATATATGCATATAACGAAGGATTCCTACCTCCGTTTAGCACAAATTCAATCCAGACGAAAGTTCGACCTTATCTAAATATAGTTTCTGTAACTTTACATTTATACAATCTTTTTTCATCTATCTGTTCAGATTAAATGTATGCACAATACTGGTAGAATGTTTTGATATATTTCACTCTTTGAGCAAAAATGTAGTGTTTAGAATAGTTTTAGAGCCTGTTGTGTGTGGTAGAAAATTAGCAACATTGCCAAATATTATTTTTACAAATATTATAATTATAACAATATGTTGGCAACTTATGGGGGGACCTTTTGTACTATGTTTTGTATATAGATAGATTTATTTTGACAAATTATATCCATCCATTTTTTATTACTTTTATTCAAACAGTTTTAAAAAGCTACAGAACACCTCATTAGTTCTAGTTTATTTCAAACTGACTTGAATGCAAAGAATGCAATACCAATACAAAATTAGTTTCTCTCTCATATTACACAATGTTTTGAAATATAAATAATAATTGGATGCATAAACATGTTATTATACTGCAAAGAATAAACTTCATGTGTGTGTCAGCATCACGAAAACGAGAAGCCATTAAAATCTGATAAGCCTCGGTCACACCTTACCGGATAGCTCGAACGGACGCCTAACGGATAAAAAAAGGTTATCCGTTGACAAAAAATTAATCCGTTGAGAGTCCGTTGGTGTTCTTACGGACATGTAACGAATGCCTAACGTACACACAACGGTCAATGAACGTACGTGAAACGGATACATACCGGACAGAACGGACGTCGAACGTACATCGACGGACGAGTGCCGGATAAAACGGACACCTAACGGATAAAACGGATGAACAAAATAATCTGATAATTAAAGGCAATAAACCGTGCGAAATTTCAATTGGCATTTGTCCGTTTTACATCCGGTAGCCATCCGTTTTATCCGTTATCCTTCCGTTAATGTCCGTTTCATATCCGTTTTATCCATTAGGCGTCCGGTAGACGTCCGTTGGTGAATTGGTCTACCGGACCTCCAACGGATGCATAACGGACACGTAACGGATACAAAACGGACGAGTACCGTACAAAACGGACGCCTAACGGCCGTTCAACGGACATTTTATCCGTTGGACGTCCTTCCAAAGTTTTGAACATGCTCAAAATTTTCCACCGGACAGAACGGACGTCAACGGATAAAACGGACGCTTAACAGACATGCAACAGATATGGACGGACGTCTAACGGATAAGAACGGACGTCTAACAGACATGAACGGATTGAAAAAAAAGTTATCTGTAAGGCGTCCGTTCGAGCTATCCGGTAAGGTGTGACCAAGGCTAAAATACAGTCGATGAAGCTGCTAAAACAGGTTTATTTGTATGTAACTTTCAATATTAGAATTGTTTTTTTTCCATTTTTCTTTAATATCTGATGAGAAGTTGAAGCTACAAAACAGAAAGATGACTTCCCGGAACCTTTATTTTGCTACATTTGAACTGCTGACGTTGTACTAAGTACAACAATTAATTTTGCTTTGTGTTGTCAGTAATTTCTCTTATGACGTAAAATGCTTACAGATGTCCAGGAATTGTGTAATAAATTCAATTGTATTCGTACGACCAGAACTGAAGGAGCATCCGTTCGCAAGTGATGACATCTAAGTTTATTTCATTATAATTAGCGACATGAAATCAAGGGACGTAAGGGAAAACACTCGTGTAAAAAGAAGACCAAGAATCAAAAGGACGACGACGTAGACAACAATAGGGTTTCGAACGGCCTTTAAAAATGAACAAAATCTCTCACGTATACTACTTATATATAAAAGACATGGCATGACAAAATGTAAAACAATTCATAAGAGAAAAACAATGGTCTGATTCATGATGTTTTGGAGGTCAATTTTGTAACGCTTAATTTCAACAACCTAACATATTTCCATTTTTGTTTGTATTCGGAATTAGTTACCCTTTTTTTACCCGGTTATACACCATTTTATAAGCATACACATTACATGGACCTAATGTTCTTGTGCTCATACTGAATATATTTTGAACGCACCACATATTTGTAATAGGTATGCCACTTCAAATGATTTTATGAAACTTAAGATTCTAAGAAGTTTTGTACATGAATTTGTTTTAACTTTTACATCAACATTTGTTAAACCAAATTTTTGAAACTAAACCGTCACTTACAGATACTGTATCGTTTGAGAAACTTCCAAAATTAATTTAAAAATTGATCAAAATGACATGAAGAAACTTATACTTTATTAGAGAGTAAAAGCGTAATATTATTCGATGATCTACATACAACTGATAAGGAAAATAATAAAATAAATAACTTAAAATCGTTATTAGATAATCCAAATAGCTTTATTGATTTACCGCTTGTCTTTCAATGAAATAATATTAATAGATATATTTATCCAATTTTCTTGAATTTTTTGAATTGTAGAAAAATAAAAAGAGTTAATCCCTATGGATTAACACGTTGTATTGAAATATTCCAGGTGCTCAAAAGATAAGCGTCAACTTGCTTGTTAAGGATATTATTTCTGTTTGTAGTGAAATAGTTTACTGATTTCTTTTTCAAACATAAATCAATTCATGTGTACAAACCGCCCATGGACATTTAGATATGTATAAGAGAAAACAGAGAACAAGAAACTATCAACAATGTATTGAATTAAAACTTAGTAAACAAAAAGTCTTCTTGCTAAATGAAACACACCTTGAGGCATGGTATGTTTATTAAAATTTACACATTTCTAGTCTCTCTTTGGTACTGATATGATTTATAACACACGGTTTTTTTTAATTACCCGTTTAAAAAATTAGAAATTATAAGGAAGCTAAGGTCTGAACTACCTCAGACAAATGTGATCTCAGATGGATCATTTGGCTATAATTGTTTTGTCTTTTTTGATCATATAGCTCTTCAATTTTTCTGTTCCTATACCTTCTGGGCTTTTAAATATTCGGCATGGAGTGTTCCCTATAAAGGTAAATTCAGACAAGTGATTCGGACGCATGGAAATTAAGAAGTGTTGTTTCCATTTTTTACCACTTTTTTGTGCAATAAATGATGCTCGATATTTTTTATGCATTTTATAACACGATAATTGTACGTTACAAGAACGTTCAAATCACCATGACTTGTGATGTTCATTTCTGCAGAACAAACATTGAAAAAGCATACATCTAGAGAAGCTGTATATCATTGTTAATATATACTAAATATTTCATCGTCAATGCTTGATAATTTATCGTAAATTCTAAATATATCTGTGTTCATTCAAACCAAACCCGAAGGTATGTTTTTATAACAATTCAGCGGTCTGGAAAGTAAGTAAAAAGTTAAATAACAAAAATACCGAACTCCAAGGAAAATGAAAACTGAAAGTTCCTAAAAAACGGCAAAATACAATGCTCAAACGAATGGAAAACAACTGACTTGGTACAAGTGTTTCCCTATGTAGAAAATGGTGGATTAAACCTGAGTGTATAGCTAGCTGAACCTAGAAAAAGGATAGAAGCAGAGGCAAACAGTTTAAAATGTTCTTGAAAATATTGATAAGCTGTGTAGAATAGCAACAGAGGGAACTTAAAAAGCACATGCAGTCAATGGTGTCCATTTAATTGGTAAAATTTAAATAACTTTTCCATACATAGCATCTTATATAAAAGTGTACATTGGTCTTGGCAATGTAAATTTTAACTATTGTGTTGAATTTACGGATATAAGCATACACTCATAATCAGGAATATAATTGTTGTTTTCGTTCGTTCCGTTTGTTGTTTAAGAAAAAAATAATGCAAGCTATATTATATTGTAGTTTTAACATGGGTAGGCATTATTTGTGATTATTTTTGCCCCAGCGATAGTGAGGGCTAAAATAACACGAATATAATGCATATCCATGTTAAAACTACAATAAAATAAAGCTTGTACCAATTATTTCTATTCTGATTATGACAATTAAGGTTATTTCCATGTCCGATGTGTATAAAGCGTAGAGCGCTTGTGTAGGCTATTCCATGAACTTTCCTTTTATGTTTGTAAATATGCATACGACTAGCAATGTGATTTTTCAGAGGGAGGAGTTTTAAACAGCCAACATGAACGGTTTTCGTATCTAGGTCAAATATGTCAATTTCCAATTGCAACACATTAGTCATAAAGAATGAAAGAGTAACAACATGTGCATCATTTAAGAGTTTGGAAGCGTTTTACGTTAATGAAATATGTTATTATATTGATGAAATTCATTGTTCTGCAGTAGTCAATATACAAATACCGACCGTGCGAGGGATGTATATCCAGTCAAGGTCGATAAACACTTCCAGTTGTTGTAATATACGCATGTGCAAACAAATTTTATTGGATTTAGAACATGGGTTTATTCTCAAAACCAAAGAAGCACGTTATATTAGAATAAAGTCTAAGTTTGAAGTTTTAAGTATTTATGGACTTTCCTGTTATTTTTAATTTACCGTGAAATTCGGACTTTGTCGAACGTTATTGCTATAATATGATTTTTGAAAAATGAAGAAATGTTCGAGTTGCTCAGGAAATTTCAAATACAAATTGCAACCTGTCATACGTTACATCAAGAACAAAGTCTGACACATTTATAACTTATACGTTACCTATTTGGCTCTACCAATATTCTCGTTGAGATTTTTATCATAATTTCCCTTCAACATCTGAACATCAAAGAGGACCACACAAATCAACCACTAAACATGACATTGCTAAAAACTGACAACGTATGACAGAAAAACCAAAATGACCCGTGCGAATTACATTCATTTATTGTTTAGTTTAAATGTTTTCTTCCCCCTGCAAAGTGTGCCAGAGACTCTAGCTAAACATGATCAAAGCAATCAAAGAGTACAAGCTATCATAACTTGTAAAAGGATTAAAACAAAGAAAACGGGATCAGAAGAGGGCACTAATATACTTAAATCTAATCCATATATGTCAATGAATTACACTGTTAAAACTAATCTCAACAAATAAATGCTTGAAAGGAAATATATATATACATCATATGCTTGCTCTTCAGCGACACCAATCTTGTCATAACGAATATGTGCAAACAGCATTAATTGAGCATTAAGTTGTGGTACACAAAACTGAACAGTTTTTCATTGTTAAATTTTATTATACAGAAAAAGTTGGTCTGACAACGAACTATCAATGTGTCTACAAAACTATTTCAAAGTTGTCTATCTCACATAAAGATTTTCTTTAGATCGGGATGTACTCGTGGAGCAGGAACTGCTTCCCCTTTCGGAGCAATCTTTTGTTTTTATGTTGTGTTTTGGATTGCCCCGCTCTCACTATTTTTTTTCAAAATTCAAGTGTAGATTTTAGATAAATCGTTACGTAGAACAGAAAATAAACACAAATTAAAACAACAGAAATTTCTGTAGCATTTTCACCCGTCATTAAAAAAATTGCCAGCAATAAAAACTTCTGCATAACAACAAAAGACCAATTTTGTATGATGGTCAACTTATATTGCAAGAGAACTTCATCAAACATAGATCAGCATTCGGAGTATTCTGCAATGCAGTAATATGAAAATCATAGTAACCTAATATTTATTTTCGCGAGTTCGTAATCATCTGCTAGGCAATATCAAAGAGGATTAACCTCTGTATAGGAATATAGTAAAATATGCATGCCTAGTGTTAAAGTATTTGAATTATTCAAAAGGAGGGATCGAGGAAAAACATAACTAATTTTATCACTTTTCCCCAAAAATGGAGACTGAATTGATATTTTGGTTCTTTCGAATTTTTAATTTTTTTTAATAAAATTGAGAATGGAAATAGGGAATGTATCAAAGAGACAACAACCCGACCATAGAAAAAAACAACAGCAGAAGGTCACTAACAGGTCTTGTGTGCATCCTATATCTGTGAGAAAAACTGCTTAATTTTTTTAATCTCTTTAATTTTGATGTTTATTTTCAGATTTAACTTAAATGTTGCTCAAATTGCAGAAAAGAAATGTTGTCACTAGATGTACCTAAATGTATGTCCGCTACTGCTAACTCGCTGGTTACGACTGTGTATATAAATCAATGGATAATGGCGAGTCTCCATGCCACAGAATATTTTCGAATCCGCTTTGCCAATAATTATATATATAGCGTAGTGCTTTACCATTTTTCAAATAAATGTTTTTTGTGCTGTTTGATCGCAGCAACTTATTTATAGAGAACATTTCTTTTTCCCGCCATTTTTATGGGAACACGAGTCGCATTCCAAATGGATTAGTACAAAAAGCTAATCAGCAAGCCAGATGTGAATTGTACCAGAAAAACCTATCTTAGATATGTAATTATATTATTTGTGTACATTTAGATTTACAAACACTAGAAATTGGTCCTAACATATTCGTCACCGACGCAAATGTGATATAATTCGTAAAATATTTGATAACGAAAGCGTGATACAGTGATCCTTAACAACAGATGTCTGACGAACGATAACAGTCCTAATGAAAAATCGCCAAATCACACAAGGGGCCATTTCTCGCGATATATGTTATTGAATGTAAATGGAAAATAATTTGACGAATTGATTTAAACTTGGAGATAAATGATTTGTTAATCAAACTTTTGTAGCTCGTTCGTTTTGATTTGTGAATGGAAGGTCAGTATAAAGAAGATTGCAAGATCATTTTTTCATTTCACCGGTGCATTTTTATCAGGCGTTAAATTACAATTTGACAGACTGTCGTTTCCAAATTTACAAAGCTTTTAAAAGAGCACGATTTACTGCTTGTACGAAACTAACAATACGAATTGTAAGACATTTTGAATTGATATCCGTTATCGACTGCTACATGTTTTTACTATGAGTCAGAAATCTCATTTATAATGCCAAAAGTGAATAACCAGAGAAAAGATTAAAAACGGAATGAAAACAAATCCATTTACAGTATAATCATTCTAAATATTTTACAACAGAAAATATAAATTATACTCTCAAGCAGTTGTATATGTAACTAAATGGAAGTCATTTAAGATGTTAAATTGACAAATTAACTTATATTAAAACTGAGTTTGAAATCAACGGAAAAAAATTGAAGTATTTTGGATTATGAAACCTAGTGTTTTGGATTAGTGATATGCAGTACAAGTCGACATTTGTTACATGTAGTTTCTGCACACAAGACCCCTTACAATGTAGAAATAAGATGGTATGATTGCTAACGAGACAACTCTTCATCAGAGACCTAATTGACACAGAAATGTCACCGAAAAGGTCCCTGTACGGCTTTTAACAATGATCAAAACCCATACATAGTAATTTATTAAAGGCCCCAAATTGACAAACGTAAAACAATTCAAACGAGAAAACTAACGACCTGCTTTAATTACAAAACAATGAAACGAAAAACAAATATAATATACAGCAATAAACTACAACCTCTGCATGGCGGCCTCCTTACTTGGGACAACACATATATAATGTGGCAGTTTTACCCGCGAATCCGCCCCTAACATGGGATAGTTGTGTTACGACACAATACAAGAACAAACTATGTTAAACAATAAAAACAGATTTGAGAAACACAAAAAAAGACAACAATTCAATAACAGGCTCCTGACTTGGGACCAGCACATATAGAATGTAATTGGGTTATACATGTTTGCTCGCGCCTGTCCCTCCATATTTTTGTTCAGTGGTGTAACAGTACAACACAAGAACACACTTTTTATAAAAATAAGTTGAAAAGGGCCTAACTCATCAGATTGAGTCAAAGCACTTAAAAAAATAACAAAAACAAAGTACAATACTGAGAGTACTATAATTTCTTAAAGCTAGTTCAAAGCCAATATCAAATAATAATTATAAAAAAAACATGTGTCTAAGACTAAAATATCATTAGTTCACATCCCACATTCAATGGATGTATTGTATATATGTTATTAACAGTCAGGGAAAACATTTTCTTAAGCAATGCCAGAACATGGGTTTCGACAGTTTGTAGAACCTGGCAATACTATTTATTTTTCTTTAATTACTAATAACAAAAGAACTAATTAAGGTGTTGAATAGGTAAATTTTTAGAAAAAGTTTGTTTTAAAGATCGATAAGTTTGACCGGATCGTATCTAAATTTACTGGATCGGTAATCAACATCATCGTAAAAGTAAGAATGTGTCAATCTGTTTTTTAATAAGCATTCGACAGGTACAACCAAACTTATAAAACCAAATTTTGTATCTATGAAAGAATTTTGTCTATCAAATTTAAGTAAATTTGTAGTTACGTTTACATCGTTGACTCAATCATTTACTAGAAATACACAGTTTTCTTCCATTGAAATTCTAAACGTCACTATAGACACGGACATACCGAACTAGTTGCTATCTTAAAAGATAACTCGCAACAACCCTTTGAGAGGTCTGCTGCTAGCTTGATGCGATGAACATACAACCTCAGGAATTATTGAGTTGTCCTAAATGTATGCATTTACATCCTATATCCATTCATTTTTGCATCAAAAGCATTTTTTATACAATGTTTTAAGTTTCTCATTTCTATTTAAACATTTAAAAGATGACCAACGAGAATCAGATAACCATTTTGTATTCTTATTCCTCTTTGAATTGAAAGCTAAAGCAAACGGCACATGGACAAAATCAAGCACCCAGAGGCGAGCTTCAGTTGGCCCCTTAACTCCGAAACAGACAATTAAATGAACCAAAACTTATAGTACATGCAAGACTAACAAAGGCTAGATGTTGTATGATTACCAATAAGACAAATCTCAACAAGAGACCAAATGACAAAGAAATTAACAACTACAGGTCACCGTACGGCCTTCAAAAATGAGCAAAAAACCCACCACACAGTCAGCTTTTAAAATACCCAGAACTGAAAAATGTAAAACAAGTCAAACGAGAAAACAAACGCTCTGATTTGTGTACAAGATAGTGAACAAAAAACAAATATGATATACAGCTACATACGACAACCACTTACACTGCAGGCTCCTGACTTAGTACATGCGTATACATAATGTGATTGTGTTAAACCGGTAGTAAGTGCCAATCATCTGATGAGCTGGGAATGTGATGCAACAATGCAACATAAGAACATACCATAAAAATCAGCTATGAATGGGATTACTTATCAGGTCGATGCAAACGGACGTGGCAGTGTACTTTTACATCCACACAACAAGAGAGACCCTTAGTACAAATCTGAGGGTACTAGCAGTTACTGACAGTTAGTTCGAAGCTATGGATTTATTTACAATGAAAAGACTTTTGTTCAAAGGCGCGGTATATATATTAAAATTGAGAATGGAAATGGGGAATGTGTCAAAGAGACAACAACTCGACCAAATAAAAAAACAACAGCAGAAGGTCACCAACAGATCTTCAATGTAGCGAGAAGTTCCCGCACCCGGGGGCGTCCATCAGCTGGCCCCTAAACAAATATATACTAGTTCAGTGATAATGAACGCCATAATTTTCCAAATTGTACACAAGAAACTAAAATTAAAATAATACAAGACCAACAAAGGCCAGAGGCTCCTGACTTGGGACAGGTGCAAAAATGCGGCGGGGTTAAACATGTTTGTGAGATCTCAACCCTCCCCTATACCTCTTACCAATGTAGAAAAGTAAACGCATAACAATACGCTTACATTCATTCAGAGAAAGGAGCAAACAAGTGCTGCATAGGCGGGTTGTATAACTAGGCAGCGACATCTGATCTGAATAGGGGGATAAAAGTCAACGCCATTTAAAGAGAGAACGTCTAAATGATCATTGCAAACCCCCTTTCAATGACCAGTCGAGAGGAAATTCTGCGCCAAATTACCTTACCTTTTAAATTACATTTAAAAATGTAATTAGATTTATTTATACACCCTGCATATCCTTAAACTATCCACCGTTAACAATCTTTTGTTTCATAAATATTTATCACTCAGGAGGAAAATGTTGGCCAAGTTACATTGCCTTAGCGAAATAGAATATAAGTTGAAATTCACAAAAGCTTCACGTTTCATGAATAAAAATATTTTAAAAAAGACACAAAAGTACCAATAAGTCAATAAAATACTCTATTCGTCGAAAAACAAACTATGCATTACATGAAAACAAACGAAAACGAAATACAAACAACAGTCACCACTAGAAAACTACATATTCAGAGCCCGACCTAAAAACAAAATTTGGTGCTCAGGAAAGGTAAACAGATCCTGTTCAACACAGAAGATACCATTATTGAAGCAGAAGTACACAACAAGATGCTTAAATGTATGCATACAGAAGGTAACAGGATAGAAAGTTCAATCGGTATTAATTTGTTTAAAATTATACCTTTTGACGAAAAAACAAAAAAAGTTTGATTGAAGGCAAACAGATTGATGGTAACATATTTGCATTGTCTCTTTTCGATATCTTATTTCGGATAAGAGAGATCACAGCTCAAAAATGTTTTTAATATTTCATCATTAAAGATAATTTTCTTTTTGATACTTCGATTACAACACAGTGGTGTGTGCTGATAAAAAATATAATTGCTTAAAGCAGAAAACCCGCCGAAAATATATTGATAACAATGTAAGACTGTATGGAAAGTCGAAGCCGTGTGTTGTTTGTTGGTTCATATAGAAACCAATAAAAAAATAAGTATTTGCCCTGTCTGTTTCTATGACAGCTTTATCCCTCTAAACAAACAAATCTTCACATCAAACGTTTTAATGACGCAAAAAAAAAGTGTTCCCATTCCTGTAAAAATACCTGTACTCATGCCAAACCAATATTTGGTAACTGTTGAAGTACTAATGCCAAAGGTATAATTCACACCTAGCGTCAAAGTAATTAGCCCTTATTAATCGTAGATCCAGGATAAGGTCTGTTCAAACTTAATGGCAATTTAAGACGCCCATTCAAAAATCGTATCAACCGAAAAAGTGAAATGACAAATAAGACTACACGAAAAAAGTGACATTTAGCTGATAAAGACGTCATGATAAAGTTACGATGGCCCTGCTCTCATGATATGTTTTTAATCAAACTTCCTTCATTTTTGTTCAAGCTTAATATTAAAACAAGCAGCCTTATATCGGAAAATGTTTATTTATATAAAGATAATAAGATGTGGTATGATTGCCAATGAGACAAGTCTCCAGCAGAGATCAAAATGGCGTAGAAGTGGAAAAAACAATAGGTCATCATACGACATTTAACAATGAGCCAAACCCATGCTGCATTGTACGCAAGAAAAGGCCTTGTATAACAAATGTAAAACAATTCAAACGAGCTTTACGGCCTTTATGTTCTTAACATGATACGAAAATCAAATATACGCTATAGTTTTCATAATTACAATGTCGCATTAAGGCAACTGCCAAATATCCGTACGATTAAGACTATAACCATTCAACCTGACCAGACTAATAATGTGTCAATGTATTATAAAGCGAAGTATTTAGTACGACATACACATAGAATCGAGCTGAATATGCAAGTAGTATTTGCCACTGGACGTAAATCAAACATCAATCTTTAAAGCCATTGTCTTTATTTATGGTATTCTTAAATTATTACTCCTCTGCGACTGCATTAATTTTAAAACTGCATAATTTTTACAAAGTTATCAAGATATAACCAACTTTACTTAAGGAATGAATGACTAATATTTTTTCTGTATATGAAGAAATAACATAAAAAAATTGGTGCACACTGAATAACGCGCGTAGCGGGTTATTTAACAGTGTGCATCACATATTTTTTGTTATTTTGAATAGACAGAAAAAATATAACAGTCATTTCTTATAATTGAATTCCAAATTACATTTTAAACCGTCGTAAACCATATAAAAAAACGTTGATGACGTCACGGTCACATGACAATATTATGTCTATGGGCTGATAACAAAATAACTTCAGCCAATCAGAGGACGCATTACATCCAACATTGAATTATATATACTTATTACAAACTATTAAGACTCTTCTGAGCGCTTCTCTGCAAACTTTATTTATGCAGAAGGCATTTGCAACACGATGACCGCTTATGTTTTTAGCAAGTACATTGAATTAAAACAAATATGAAGAAATAGTTATACTACAGTCTTTCAAAATATGTTCTACGGCAATGGCTATATATCTAAAGTTTGGATCATGGTTCACCCGATTCGACTCGTGTTATCCTCTTGAATAGCGTCTTCTAAACAGTTCTTACATTATGCTGAAAGAACAAGCTATTTTCAGATATATGAGTCATAGTTGACTACATGTAATAAAGTTTATGGTTTAGCCATCATATTTAGTACAAGTAAGGAAAACCTGGTTCAGTCTTTCATAATACAATTTATGTTTCATAATACTCGGATACCTTCAAATTGTCAAATTAACACTAAGAAACTCTCTATGCTTAGTTCTACCATTAATTGAAAATTGGCACCAACCGCAGCACATCTAACAGTCAAAATCTAGTAACAATTTCCTGCATACCAAATTGACTAAAACTCTCAAATTGATTTAAAATATACTGAAACATATATCGAAATTGCACAAGTAAATAAAGGCAACAGTAGTATACCGCTGTTTAAAACTCGTTATTATTCAAAATATTGGTATTAGGTAATTTGTTGTTCTAAAATTTTGGAAATTATTCAGATTAGGGGAAATATCTTCCTCATGCATGGAGAGCTCTGGTATAATTGATTCCCAGTTGTGTCTATGTTTTAACCCTTTTTTGTGTTGTCAGCTCTTCAATTTTTGAGTTTATTTTTAAAAAGGATTGACTGCGAGCAACCAGTTAAGAGAAAAATTACGTTAAAAATTATTTTCCATAAATACCATTTAGTTTCTCTTTGTTTATCTGTTTAAGCTGTCGATATTTGCGATATCGATTAAATATTGACATTTTGAAAAATCGTCGCGATTTATTTCTCTATTGATGTCATCAAGTTTAGTGTCTGGCCTTAATCAAAATGTGAAATTTAGTAATTTAGAAAACAAAGGAATTGTTTTATTTCAATTATACTTTTAGAAATTTCCTTATCTAATTTGTTGTTTCAATGAGTTTACACTTTGTTTATCTGATACAATATCAACAATATCTACAAGCCATCTTCTTAGTGTCCATGGCCATCTGCTAAAGTTATCTTCATTGACAAAATAGGTCACTGTAAAGACTCAACAATAAGCAGCACTCATACAGCATTGACACAAGGTCAAATATTTCAAATGCGAAAACAAACACTATGATATATCTAAAAACGATAAACGAAAAACAAATATGGAAAACAGCAACCGGCGACAACCACTGGATTAAAGAGCTACAGAGTAAAGAAGCTGTCACTTTGAGGATGTAGTGTATTTGAAAGCTAATGCCTTCACGAAATTATAGGACATTGGTGTGGCAAATATACATAGCTACAATATGTAACATTTGGAAAGAGCATTTGATTGCTTTGTTAAAATTGAAAAAAAATTATAACAATCCAGTAGTATCTCGACCTATATAAATTATTATATTCATTCTTGACTTGATCAGCTTGATATGTTAATGGTATCGATTTGATATCGGCGAGATTTTTTATCGAAAAAGACGTCTGGTAATGTCATGAGTGTATACATTGAATCGATAAATCGTGTCGAAATTGTTGATATCAACATCTGGAAAAGTCTTGGACATGTATGCAAAATGAACTGGTTGGTTTCAAATGAAATAAATCGTACAACCGTATTGTTAAAAATTCATAACAATTCACTAAATTATATGGTACCATAAACGGTTTTACCATGACCGCAAATAGCTATTTGTGTCCTATAATTCATATGAATGAACTTGCAATCTTGTGATGTTGGTTTTGAACTTACTAAAGAACCTAGCAAAAAAAACGAAGAAGTATTTTCCTGCCTTATTCTTAGACAAATTATAAAGTTTTCCGTTAATCAAAGAATGCAACAACGTTTTAGAAATGGGAGATGTTGAAGGATAGACAAACAGACAACTATCCACCAATGTTAAAATGAAGTAAAAGTTAAGCAATGATATGCCATTGTACGGTCTTCGACAATGATAAAACCCCATACTGTATGGTCGACTATAACATATGAAAAAATACAAACGAAAAAATAAACGACCTAATTTATGACAAAACAATTTACGAAAAACAAATATGACAGATGTAAAACAACGACAACCACTGTATAACAAGCTCCAGCATTGGGCTAGGCACATACAGACTGTAAAAATCAGTTGCAATTGCCTAAACTCAAAAGACCAGTACGAGGCGCATAAACAACTAACATCAAAATAAAAGAAGCACCAAAATTATAGTACTTGCGTTGGCTGAAACCTAGTTTAAAGCCAATTACAACTAATAGATAAATCGTGTTTCCCAGACAAAAGTATCAATCATTACACATCCATCGGATTAAGTGTAAATTATGTCATGAACAGTATCATTGTGTTAGTCGTATTTTAAATATCGATTTTTTAATCAATCAATAAATTTAGAACATAACACATCACTTGAAATTACTATAACCGATAAGGTTCATTGTAAATAAAGTTTTCATTATGACACAGCAATAGATCTCCCCCTTCCCTATTTCATTACACAAAAGTTAAAAAAGTTTTTTTATATTGGAAGAATTGTTTGTCTCATTTGTTCAATATAAAAATCTACCTTGCAACCGTAAATGTAATCATTTTTTGCCAATAGGGGTTGTATCTACGGAAAATAGCAGTCTTTATTTTATTCTTCCAAATATCACATATTATCTGTTTAAAATAAATGAAAAATAGTATGTGAATACGGATGGATATATCTAAAGTAAAGTGAAAGTTATATTAACTTTTATCTCAAATGAAAATTTCTACCCAGAAACCATTTGGAGTTTTGAGAAAACTTTCTGAATGACCACAAAATGTTGATGGACATCGTTTATACTTATAAAATTAATTCTTTAATTCTGTAATATATTTGTGGACTTAAGTTTCATATTCATCATTTCAGTTGAATATTATTCAGTCAATTTTCATAATTCTAAAGCTTAAAATACGAAGAAATAATTTGGACAACATCAAAGGTAGATGCGACAAAAGGTCTTTAGGTAGGCTTCAATTTTGCACTTTAATTACAGATAATGGGACTGGAAATAAAAATGGTGGGATTACGGGATGAAATTTATTTATTTGTGATAAATATTCTGCGAATTAAGTTTATCTGGTGACAAATTTGAAGCTATTTTATCAGTTGCTCTGATCATGGATGTTATCTTAATCAAATTCCTTCATCCCTAACTACCGTCTCTTTTTGGATTTCTATCATTTTCTTTAATGAATATCTGCAATATTTTAAGAAAACGGTTAGTTTGAAAAACAAGATTTATAGTTTTAAAATGTTTAAACATTTCATTTTGTACTGTCTTCCCCAAAGTAATGATAAATAGTCTAAGATGTTACACAATACATGTTATAACAACACAGATATATTTTACTGACATTAACCATTGATGCTAGTTCGAACCTTCTACTTGATATGGAATAGTAAATACACGCCAAACAGTTTTGTCATAAGGCAGCAACCATTTGATTTTCTGGGGTGGGGGGCTATGGTTTTTTTTGAAAAAAAAAGTTAGTTTCCAGCTTTTGGAGAAAAAAAAATATGTTTTTGATTCTGAGAAAAAAATTGTTTGTTTCACCCTCAGATGCCACTATATGTAATGCTAAAATTGAAAGAAAAAAATTGTTTTCGACATGTCGCGAAAAAATATTTGTCCAGAAAAAAAAACATAGCCCCCCCCCAGAAAATCAAATGGTTGCTGCCTTAGTTAGAAAAAAAAAGACCATTTTTTTTTGGTGCGAGGGTTTGCTCAGTATCTGGGTTTCTTTACCGTGTTATGTACTGTTGTTTTTGATTTATGAGTTTGAATATCCGAATGGTATCTTTGGTCTCTCTTTGTATTCAGATTTGTATAGTGTTCTTTTCTATAAGTTTCTTCATTTTGTTCTATTAGTCTACATGTAGAAAACAAAAAGGCTTCTTAGTCATGCCACTTTTGTTATTTTTTATTTTATCGGAAAGATCAGAACGCCTGTTGACAGAAAACAGACAATATATCTCGTTTGGTGCTTAAGGAAAAAAACTGCATGGATCATGATTTGTCAAATTTTATCATATTGCTTTAACATTGCTTCGAATACTTATAAGCAGTATTTTCACTTTCAATTTAAAACGGTCGTACCATGGACAGATGACTAGTAAATATTCTTCAGTATAGATTTCCATTTTTTTTTATAATGAGATATAGGAATATGTGGTGTGAGTGCCAATGAGACAATTCTCCATCCAAATAACAATTTAAAAAAGTAAACCATTATAGGTCAATGTACGGCCTTCAACACGGAGCATCATTTAAGCAATGATTTTTAAACTTCTAAAAATCAGACACATGAGATAACAATTATAACCAAATAACTTGACATATGAAACCATATAGTTGAATAATTACATTAGATGTAAGTTTCATTATAATACGTTATTCTGATTGGCTTACATGTTATTCCGTAAACAATTGCATCAGACAATAACATTTATCATGCATGATGACACGAGGTCCCACAAAAAAGTGCACAGGTGAATTAAATCAAACTGGATAAAAATCGTGTTTTCATGATTTTAGCTAAAAAAATGTAATTATATAAAGTATTGAATACTTCTTTTTGAAACTTTATAGGGTTGTAAAAGCGTTGACCGTGCGTACATTTTTAGAATCATACAAAATGTACTTCGGTCAACGCTTTTACCACCCAATAAATTTACAAAAAGAAGCATTCAATTCTTAATTGTTCTACCAATGAAGTTGTATGTATAAAATCGTTTATGTGTGAAGAGTCTTGATTTGAAGTCATTGGAGAATAAGATACTAATTGAAAAATTACAAAGTTTTGATACAGTTTTAAGATTGTGGTAAATCAAGATATTTTTCAGCTGATTTATGACAAAATCCGAAACAATGGAGCGAATTTACACACATATGTCAAATTAAGCACAGTGCTGCTCGCAAAATGTATGCATGCTAGTTTTGTCAATGATAAAAATTTGTCGGAATATTGTCAATAAAATTCATTGAACCAAAGAATAGTGTGAAGATCTTTGAAAAATGAATTCAATATAGTAAACAAGACACGCCCTTTATGTATGTGTGGTCAGTTATTATGATAACCAGAACAAGTCACTCCTTTGTAATGGGTGACCTCTGTGCCTCAATGATTTTTAAAAGATATTGAATTTTGAAAGATATGTATGCATTAAATAAGACTACAAGTATTTTGAATTTGACCCAGAAAATTTTCAAGTTTTAGATAATTTAAAATGTGTCCAGTCACCGTTCAATTTTGTTTTTACATCTTTATTTCATTCATGTATTTATACATGTAGTAGTGAATTCATTTATACTTATACTTGATTATAAATATGTTTCAGACCTTTGTTTTCTTAAAAGCATGCAAATTTAAAAGCACTACATGCAAGCATTCATTGGTTACAATGTGACAAGTTCAAAGGAGCACAAAGCTCAATTCAGAAGGACAAAATAGTATTTATCAGACATAATTAATACAAAATTGTTTTCAATGTTATTCGATCTAAAAAAAAATAATCTTCCCATCTTTAGATAAAGATATACCAAAACAGTATATAACAACATTTCTAAAATAACCAATGATGATACTTTGGTGTTGTCAATTGGCGCAAGCGCGTTTGTTTATTTTATGGTGTGATAACATTATTTTTTTAATCCAGTGTCGTTTCTGCAGATTAGGTCTCGACATGCTAATTGTTATGTATGAATATATATGGATTAGTATCTGTGCTACAGTCTTTCTAATTCAAGTCTATCATTTCATGCTTACTTAACTCCGATTCAATTTGATTAAAATCACATTTTTTCACTAACCGAATGGCATCTTCCATTAAGTTCAATTTCGGGATTTGTTTGCCAGTTACTCAGTTTTCGTCGCTCCTATAAGGAATAAAACCCCTTGCCTTTTTACTAATAATACTAAATGCATTTTTATTCATTTTAGATAAGTCAGAGAAAACTTTGAAACTTTCTCAGCATAATCCTTTTTGTTTTCCCTTTTCCGCGGGTGGTTTACCAGAAGAACGAAGCAAGGTTAATAAGATAGTAAAATATGTTAAAATCAATAAATAACTGCTACAACTTCAGTAAAAATAACTCCAAATCAATTATCATTCACTAATGTCACTAATGGCTGTTTTTCATGGAAATGTTAATAGCTCTGTACACAACATTTTCTCCATTAAAAGACTTGTTATTGATTAAAAGAGTAAGCGCAACAAGTTAAATAGGGATAAGGCGGAACCAGTGTGTATTGAAATAAAACAATACAAATATACAAATCTCGGCAACCTTTAATTGCTTTCTTCTTTCAAACACAAACAGTTGTCGAAATGTAAATTTCGCATACATCTAAGAACTCCGCCTTATGATAAATCAAACAGTCAAATCAAACTACAAATACTTTAACATTTCATTAGCATAATTTTCTTGGGAAAAAGAAATATAAGCATTAAAAAAACGAAAATAAGGTCATAGTTAATTTATTTGTTTTGCGTTTGAGTTTTTAATTAAGAGTTTGTTTTTTGATTAGAAATAAGCGTTGTTTTTACTGACTTTTTCTAATTTGGGATAACCTTCATGTTTATATCAAATTAGCCTTTATAGGAGCTAGTGATCTCCTTTTTTTTCATTTTTAAAACAAATCATTGGATTAAAAATAAGAAGAAAACTGTAAAGTTAACAGGCGACAGACAATATTTTTTTTATATCGTTTCCCTTTTAAGAATTACAATTTTTGTAGCAGAGAACTCTTAGATAATGATAAAATTTTGTCAGACCACACATAGAGGTTTGACAACTTTTGTTCTTGATAAATAAATAGCAATGAAAAATGTAAAAAAAAATATAAAGAAATAGAATAAGTAGAAAGATGATATTAAATACAATTAAAATTGTGTTTATTACATACATTCACAAGTCATATTAAATCTTCTTTTGGTATATGAAAAATATATTAATTAAAATAGATTTAGAATAATTTTAATATTTATTTCAAATCATTTGGAAACGACGAAACTTTTGAAAGATCAAACTTTTAGTTATTTATATCAGCAATAATTTGAATTTAAAAATGATAATAAAAAAACACTAGTCCTTATGCGATACATTGCTGTTTGCAATTTCATATTTTATAAAAAATAAAATTCAACAAAAGCTCACACGAATATATAGTAAAATTATATTTTTTTCAAAATAATTATAAAAAGGCTTAAACAAATGAAAAACAAATGTAAAAATTTGAATAAAAGATCAATTAAAGTGTTTCTATTTATTTAAAAAAAAAAAAGAAAATAAAACGAAATTTGATTTTTGTATAATGAGCAAAAATATGTTAAAATTGAACAGCCTAATTTGTTTTAAAATTGTAACAATATTCTTTAAAATAAAATCACACAACGTGCGAGATCTTCTGCTAAATGTTTGAAATAACAAGACGGGTTTGCGACAAACGGACGAAGTAATTGCAATTAAGTTGTCTACGGATTTATAATTCAATTATCTCCTAGGAAATAAATAATTTAGATCTTATTTCTTCATAGACAGAATAAATTATTAAAACGGATGCGAAAATTACAATTGTCATGATAATTATGACATTAAATGTGTAATGTATATGACAATAACATAAAAATAATTAATATTTTTGTCGAGAAAAATGAAACGGAAATATTAGAAGTTTATGAAAATATGTGATCTGTTTTATTTTCTGAATTCATATATCCCTTATTTCGGTAAGGAACTAGTCTATGTTGAGTGAATTTTAATTATATTGAGTCATTATTCGTTTATAATAGCCATAATTCAAATAATTTCTAAAATGAAATGAGCTACATTTCAAACCACGTGCGAAGCAATGCATCAATTTAATACTGTTTGAAATTTGTATTACTATTGAACTTTTAATAAAAAAAAACCCGTCTACATGCATTGCATCAATTAATAACTAATCTTATATACAACTAGTCTTGAACATTATTGTTTTTATTTCAACTTAGATGGACGCAAAATTTAATTTTAAGTACATGTATATAATTCAAAGTGTTTATTTCTATGTATCGTTGGCTGTATTTAAAAAATATTTTTTGCCTAAATAAAATATCTGTTATTTTTTCGATTTAATACTGCATTTGTACAGGAAAGATACATCTTAGTTATTGCATTTTCAGCATATATTATAATTAATAATTTGTTTGAAATGAAACAACATAAATTTATTTTGTTACAGAAGAAAGAAACAAATAATATTTTTACCAAATGGTAAAAATCTTACGAAAAGAAAAGATTTTTTTTCTCGTAAATACAGCTTCATTACATGCAGATTCTTATATTCATTGTTGAAACATATATTCTTGCTAAATGTAATTTGAAAAAAAGGGGTAAACATGGCTGTTTGTTTTCAATTTAGAATTTCGCGATGTGTTGTTTTCAAATCAATTGTTTTTCTACGATTTCATTCTACATTGCAACAACAACAACACAAACATGCATTTCAGGTCTCTTCGAATATAGTTTGCTTATTTTGATATGAAGAAAAGGGGGCATCAAGAGGAGTGGAACTTGTTCCATGACCTTTTGACCTAAAATAGAAAACGAGGACTTACCGATAACCATAGACCAATCCACGCTAGAAATGTGACATTCCAGAACATAGCACCGTTGCCCATGTTTTACACTGAACGGGTGAAATAAAAAGTTCCTATGAAATTGAAATAAACACGGTTCACCATATAATTTTGATCAGAAAACAGCAGTTACCGGCCTAAAGCCCAACCTAAAACTGATACAATATCAGATAGCGACAATTATTGACATGGATTATGTCGCATTCAGCCTCCCAGGTAGTTAAATAATTCTGCAAAGTGTTTAAAAACTGCAGTCTTAATGGCTTTATTTCAATTAATGTAATATAATACCAAAGTTAGACACACATAAGATCACCCATCACTCATTACTAATATTCAAATTGTAATCGGACCTTATCATTGGTTAAAAATAAGCCGAGGATAAAACATCAGACAAAAAGTCCTCAAGGGCAAACAAAAATAGTATTATGACAATTCAATAACTTCGGATATTCCCGCAAGCCACATGGATTACAAAATGTTTCAAATGTTCTTAAATTCAAATACCAATTAAATCGACTCAAATACATATAGGAAAAGGAAACTGTCAAAAAGTGAGACATTTTACGAGTTTTTCACTGTAATGTGTATTGAAAGCAATGTAAATAAACACGTTTTAGAGAAATATTTCCACAAAGATATCAGTAAAATGTTATCTTTGTTTTAATAACGATATATTTCCAGTATCCACCTATATTTGATTTACCGATTTAAGTAGTGTAAACTCAGACGAAATCATAATCCGGCTTTGATAAAATTACAAGAAAAAATTGTGATATTTAACAAAAAAGGCGACACGCTCAAGTCAGACGCGTGAAAAACACGTATTAAGGGGTACCTTGTGGCTGTTAGGACAACACAGTAATTGGCTCTTAGGATTTCCATATCATTTGGCTTTACGCCTCTTTGGTTTCCGATTTTCCAATAGTTCGCACATTTGCAGACATTAAATGATAAATGCAGTTAAAATGCGATGTACATGGTGTATGTAATCCTCAGCTAGATGTTGTATGGCTTAGTGAAACCCCATTCTGACTCAACCAAGATTGTTTAAAGGTATACACGATGCAATATCTGATGTTTGTTGTTTAGTTCAGTTTTAGTTTTGACAAAAAGACTGAAAAAGACTGAGGGTTTAAAGTCGCTGTACTTCGTTTTTTATTTGATTCTGTTCTTTTAGAGTTGTTGCTGTTTTATGCTTTGGTATTGGCTTCCAGATAGAAATGAATATATGATGTATCCTGGAATCCTAAAATTTACTTTATATCGCTAAAAAGACCAAAAATATGCATGATAATGAAAGTAAGCTTTGACTGCAACAAAATCATAGACACAATCAACATTAATAAAACTTTATTGAATAAGATACTACTTCCCGAACGTATTTCATGTAAAGGCTCGGCACAGTAGTATGTCTACATAGAAAGATCAGGTTTAGTATGCACCCACAAGTAAATGAAGGATTGTTGCTTGCTTATGATTCAGTGGTAAACACTTCATGTATAATCAGGACACCATTCTATACAAAATTTAAGTTTTATGAGAGCCGAGCGGAATGAAATGTGAATATTTGGGATGCCGCTAAAAAAAATGCATGAGGGTATGTTGGACAGTGGAGGAAACATTGCAGTGTCACAGACTTCCTTTCGTCTCCTGAGAAAACTGTTGCAAGGACTATTTAACGTACAGACACCATTTTATTCTCTCTTAACAAGACATGCAAAATAATTTTACGTCTTCATTCCCATTGGCTGCGTATTTAAACATCCAGTGCAGCCTTTTTGACGCTCCCTTTAGCATGGATTTTACTGGCAAAAGGAGGTTATCATATTTCTTTTCTTCAGTCAACCATGTGGTGTCATTGGCCAATGCAGACAATTGCTGTAGATATAAAGAACAATTCCGAATTAATAAAACCACATAACTAGTGAAAGTCCACAACATTTACAATTTTTGTTAATTTTTATTTAACTTTATTGAAAAAGAAGACGAATTACGATTGCAAACGAGACAAATATTTACCAATGACCAATGGACGAAGATGTCAACAAATTTCAACAACTATAGAGGTCAACAACGAGCGCAATAAAAAACAAAACATACCGTGTTGTAAGTTGTGTTAGAAACAATAAACAAGAAAAATATATAACAATTGAGTTTTATGTTCATAACTTGTGAAATGAAAATACCGAATGTGGCATGGATTCTCATGTTTGTGAACGCTCATCTACCATTGCATAATGATGACTACATATCATAAGAATAAACCGTAAAATCAACAGGAAAGGGACTAATCAGATCTACACTAAGAGGGGCGAAAGATACCAGAAGGACATTCACACTCATAAATCGAAAATAAACTGACAACTCAATGGCTAAAAACTAACCCCATCAAAAACGTGGGAAGGGGGGGGGGGGGGGGTCATCAGGTGCCCCGGAACGGTAAGCAGATCCTGCTCCACATATGACACCAGTCGTGTTGCTCATGTAAGTACACATCCGGTAATACGTCTAATTCGGCAGGTCACATTCGTGAAAAGGGAATTGAGTTGTAGTTACGACATAAGGAACATATCCGTTATCATTTATGAAACCGATATTCCATTTTGGTCAACAAACTCGTGATGTGCGTCTGTAAAATTAACGAAAATATGATTTCAACTTCACCATTTAGAACTCTTGGTTTAATAGGTTCCTTGTAAGCAACAACCCTCTATCAAGGAAATCATGATAGGAAATACAAGCCCGGGAAAACTGTATCAATTGGGAGATATAGACTCCGCTTGTGGAATGTTGCTATATAGAAATAGAAAGTTCACAATTAGGAAGCTAAGAATTTGTTTTGTCGTAAAATTTTGTTTTCAACTTTATCGACCCTCATTGTCAATTTCTAGATGTAAGTCAAGATAGGAGACAGACTTAACTTCACCTGTTGTTTCCCTTATCTCTAGTTTGATGGGATAGATGCGTTCACCATAATCACCAACTTTTTTATATTCTTTAGTGAGAGAACATCATCTATATAGTGAAAACAAAGTTAAACGATACTGCTTACTTCTTTTCGTTCTTCTTAAGAAGTTCCTGCATGAAGTCGGCCTCGTCAAAATAAAGAAACAAGTCGGCAGGAAGAGGAGCACAGTTGGTTCCTTTGGAAATGTCGATAGTCTATTTAAAAACACAAAGTAAACAACCACTACAAACAAAATACAAAAGATTACAAAAGTTCCAATCTTAGAGATCTCGCAGTTTCTGAAAGCTATTTAAAAGCCAATTTCAACTAGTAAATGTATACCCAAACAAACATGTCATCGAATATAAAAATAAGATGTGGTATTATTTCAAATGCGACGACTATCCACCAAAGTTAAAATGAAGTGGATGTTAGCATTTATAGACAACCGTAAAGACTGTAATATTGAGACAACCCATACCATATGGTCGGCTGTAAAAAGCATAGCATCTCAAACCGTTGGGACATATATTTACACAGTGAGAAAGAGGCCAAAGGAACTCGTCTTTTTGTAGTATATTTTTGTTTGGAGTTTCTTTTTTGATAAATACATATCTAAATCAGGAAAGGACTATTATTGCTGTATCCGCAGTATAATAAGATCAGAATTTAATTGGGCAATGACTGCACAACCAAAAGATATAGGAAGATGTGGTGTGAGTGCCAATGAGACAACTCTCCATCCAAATAACAATTTAAAAATTAAACCATTATAGGTTAAAGTACGGCCTTCAACACGGAGCCTTGGCTCACACCGAACAACAAGCTATAAAGGGCCCCAAAATTACTAGCGTAAAACCATTCAAACGGGAAAACCAACGGTCTAATCTATATTAAGGCTGTTTTTTGGTTCATTGGTGTTATGATTTCCAGATTGAGTTTGGTTTCGTTCCGCCTAAACTGCAGTTTGGGACAGCCTTGTTTGGTCGACATATGCATATTCAATATTTTGTTTTATCGAAATTGCTATTGAATGTCCATTTTATTTTGACCTTCATGTTAGCAATATAATTCAATGGTTCTTGACCAACCAGTTATTCCTTATTCCGTAACAATCTTTCAAATTAAATTGGTTCTTTCCAGTGAAAAAAACCAAGCCAAAGTTCTATACAGGCAATCATACCTTTTTACATATCAATGATAATAATCAATTATTTATATCTATTAAGATAGGTATAATTTTTGTCTTAAAATGAGTGTAGCTTGAAATAAACTGTTTTATATTTTCTTTTCTCTGAACAAAATATGTTAACGGTCTTTCTCTTCTAGTTTTTAAAAAGCGTGATATGTGGAGGTTATTCGATGTGTAATTATATAAATTAATAGAACGTTTGCATGCTATAATCGACAGATATTTTTTGATACTTGATCTATAGTATCAGGACAAATAATCCTTATTTAAGTCGCGCAAAGGCTATGCAACTGAACTTCATACATACTTACGAGTTTCGAGTCGGTCCTGAGGCTGATAGACACAGTTAAAATTTTGTGGAATTGGTATGACCCAACTGTACTAAGTCAGGTTATTTGGATTACAGTCGGCAATTATATAGTACTAAAAGCCTTTCGAAGATTTAAAGACTCTTTGCAACCTGAGTGTCCTTGGAATTACTAACCAGTCTGACTTTATTTCGGTAGGAATCAATGAATTTCATTGTTGGTTTTGATGTAAACACTTACAGTTCATCATTGGCATATACGACAAGAAAGTCTCGAAACTATTCGTTCGCACAATACAATTTGACACCAAATAATCCGAAGTTAAACTAATTGGCGATTTGCAGTTATATTCGACAATGTTTGCATTTGGTAAATTATGAAGGACAGGCATACAAACAAAAATACAGCTCAAAACATTTGTATTATTATCTCACTTCTCATAGTTACAACATAAGAAAAAGTAGAAAGATCGAAGTTCAAAGTGATACCCCAATGTTTTTTCTCACATTTTCAAAAATATTAATGTTAAATATCTGTTTTAACAATAAATTGATATACATGTACGTTTTTTGCCAGAAAGTCATATTACAATATGCAATGCAATCGATCATTGAGTTATCTTTTGAAGCACTGTATCTGTGAATTTCTAACGCCCAATCGTTAGTTATGATTGGCAGTGTTTCGTTGTCGAAAAGAACTTACTGGTAATTTGAGAACGAAATGTTCCAAAATTGTCTTTGATTTATTTCTTTTCAATATCTTATTTCCGTTTAAACAATGATTATAAATCTGTTTATTTTTTTATACTGTATCTGCCAAAAATTAAGTTTTACTTTATTGACATAAACGCTCAAGTTACGTCAGTATATACATAGATGTTATTTTCCTGTACTTTATTTTAAGTAGCTGCACTGCATGGTATAAGCCATATAATGGAAGATTTTCTAACTGTAGCACATTCACAAACCAAAACACCTTACGCTACAGCTAAGAAAGTGTATTGAACGTTTAAGAGGATGTAAAACGTTATTATTGCAAACGGTCTTCTTTTTTAAAGAAAGTTTTTACTAAAAACCAATGTCATCTGAAATAATAAATGTTATATTAACTTTAGTAAAACATCATAATTACAACTGATTTTTAAAACTACAATTAATACCCTTCTTTTAAACTAAATAAATTATACAGATCTACTGCGAGACATATTCTGTAAAACATTCTGTGTCTTCCCAAAGTCATGTGCCTGGAGTTCAGTGGTTGTCGGAATGTTTAACCTACGATTGTTTGACTTGTTTTGAAAGGATATTATATCAGGGCTCTCGGTCATACAACTTTACTCAGTACTCCGAGTACAAAATAAGTGCTCGAAACACAAAATCCAGTATTTTGATTGGTTGATTCTTGAGTCTGAGTACAAAAATTGTGTTCGAAAGTTTTATGACCGCAAGGCCAGGTCTGGGGTTCGTTTATAAGCTTTTCGTAACATCTTCATATACAACACTGTTTTTCTATAAAAAAAAATTAATCGTACACAGAATTTTTAGATTGCAATAAGAGAGATCATCACCATCCAAGGTACCAGTCCTTTGTCATTTATATGTCTTACACTCATGATAAGTTTCTTAAATTTTTCGTTGATAAATTTTGATATAATTACGACGAAACCAATGTTTATTCTCACACAGAAGGTTGTGAGTTACGCATGGGGGTGATTCCAGAAAATCGTTTCTTATATACGCACAACTTTTTCTGTTCGCAATTCAATCATTCGGACTTTGTAATTGTAAGCAGCACACCATAAACACTCTGTTCTATTTTCGCGATATGTTGAATATTCAAATAGAATTTACCAGCTATAGAGCAGAATAAGGTGATCTAACTTATGAAAAAGTTTTTATATAAGTAAAAGGAAATATACGATGTGCAGTATCGTTCAATTTAATTTTTTTAGTATACTTTTAAAAATGGTCGAGCTATTTTTTGTTAGAAAGTGACAAAAAAGATATTATTTACTTAGTTAAAAAGTTGTCTCGTTTGTTTACATAAAATTTGCAAAATAAGAAACCCGTAGCGGATACAAAATACGAATTGTACGTTCTGTTTTTCATTATCGTGCGCTTGTCAATCTTAAACTGTCATTGGTATTTCATAATTGTGAAATATATAGTCTTGTACCAATTAAACAACACAGATCAAATGGAACTGTATACAATCTAAATACATAAAAAAAATACTATTTTAAATTAGAAATCATTTTATATAACAGATAAAAGTACAAATTAGAAAAAGAGCGGTTCCAGTCTGCTCGAAACCAAACTGCTAATAAAATAAAACACAAGTGTCAAATTTTGATATTAAAGACCATATTGTGGTACCTCTTTGACCTTTGTGCTGTGTTTTGTTATTTCTCATAGTGCATTGAGAAACCGTATACAGATGTTCGTCATTTTGCACCAGACGGACACGAAAACATACACGTCGCGTGGTGGAGATTTGGAATTTAAGAAACAAAAACATTTGCTGCCGTAAATGTTTTTAGTAAATAAACATTCTAAAGTACAGGAAATATAAACATAGTATAATTTTTTACAATAACAAAACATTTCCTCTTCAAAACACAAGTTACTACAACTATGAAAGAAATTGAAATGGAGATATTTAGTACATGGCACCAAGCCGAGAAACGCTTGTTTTAGCGAGTTTAAGGATTAGTGTGGGGATATTTCAGGTCAACCAGTAAAACGATAAGCTAAATCTTTCTCAGTATACATTCAAGCTAAGGTAATGCACCGGTTAAAACAACACACAAATATATAGGTAATCAAAATAAAAAAGCGGGAAATATTTAAGTACAAGATTTCCGAAAAAAACTGTATGGAACAGGACTGCTTCTATTACCTCTCTCAGTGACAATTTTACTCTTGGTCCAATATCGTAGTAAAATTAAATAACGTCTAGATACGTAAGCTTATCAAATAAAGAAGATTTCTATTTCTTTCATTCATATATACTCAATAAGGAAACACACATGTAGATAGATATAAGTGTGTGCAGAATTTAAATCTGCTTTCCTTTCATTTCAAATTTAAAGTTTTTTGTTCGATGGCTGTTCTTTTTCTGTGTTGGTTGGTAACTTGCAATAAACTGAAAGTTTCGTTAAAAAAATACTGACATTACTGAGTATTCGTTGTATTGCAGTTTTATACTATTCATTTAGCCTCCAATATATATTACAATATCCATCTATGATTTTATATTCAGATCTGCCGTTTTTCGAATTAGTTATAATCTTTATAAATTGCAACTGGAGCACTAAAAATATTTTGATCATTTGATGGTTGCTTAAGTTTAGTTGTATGCATACATACATAACAATAAAAACATTAAATGTGTTTCAATTGATAAGGTCTACATTTGACCGTATGATTCGGCGGGTAATTTTTACAGCATATTAAGCAATAAAGGGTGCATCAGGTTTTATTTATAGTCTTCAATGAAAAAAATGGTGTAAAAACTTGCATTGTTTTGAGTTTAACAACTTTTTTTTTATATAAAGTCATAATGGTAAACATATATAAGGGACAATTTTTCTACAATAATTCTGATAAGTTATCCTTTTATGGACTATTTGACCTCTCCATGCATGCATCTGGCCTCTTGAATCCAAGTAACAAAGTAGATATAAACTGCCGTTTCACACAGGAATGAGGCTAAGACACCAATAAGATGGCCATATCATATCTTAATGTAAACAAGTATTCCTCATTGAAATTTTATCATGAATATGTCTAAAATTATGATAATTCATCACGATTGATACGTTTATCAACAGAAAAGCTTAGAAAATGTTACATCTTCTGAATTTAAGCTGATGAAAATCCCGAGATAGAAAGATGAATGGTTTTGAATACAGAGATTCTGATACATTTGTATGTTTGTAAAGTTTCGAAACTCCTTGTTTGACAAGGATGTGACTTTCGTAACATATCTGTATATTAAACAGAATTTCAAAATAAGTATATATCAGTCGACGGATGTATTTCATGCGACAATATTCAACAAAAGTATCGGGAAATGACTCTATATGTCAAAGGAAAAGTCTGTTTCAAAATTGCTGCACGTACTTCTTATTGACACTATAATGTCAAACAATGATCAAAGGGCTAGGAAATAAAAAAAAGCAGAGACATCTTTTACCAATATTATGTTGTTTTTATTTCAATAAATTAATTACCAACATATATATATATATTTAAAAAAGAAGATGTGGTACAATTGCCAATTGACGGTTTAAACATAAAAGTACACTCATTACTACAACTCATACATTGAAAGTCAAAATATAAAATGTGCAGAATGAATGAAATTCGTCTTTTTAAAATTACATTTAACAAAATAGAACTTGGCTTTTATAATAAAAGAATAAATCTGTAATTTACTTGTGTAACCACATGTTAAAGTTGATATTGAAAAACTGTAAATTAAACACAAACAGTGTTAAAACAAGGTGAAAACTTTAACTTTCTAAGGATTAAAATTTTTCATTAACTTGCAAGCGTAAAGTGAAATTAAAGATTTGCCATAATCAGGATTAGGATCAAAGGAAGCCACAACGTGACTAAAGAAGACAGCAATACACGTTTGTTTTATTTACAGGATTAGATACTCATAATTAAACCGGCACATCACAGACTTTGGAACAAGGAATAACTTAATGACGGGAGTATATCTAGGGCCTTAGAACAATTGTACACTATATATTTATGAAATATCAGTACTAAATTTATATTTATCTGGTTATATTGTCACTGTTGAGTTTAATTGAATAAATCTTGACAAGATTCAGCATGAGACATGCACATGTTAGAACATTTCCAAATGGACACAGCGTTTATTTTGATATTTTCCTATTTGAAAGCAGGTTTCGGTTTGTTAGATGTTGCATAACTTATAAAACTTTTCAAATACTTTAACCTTATTTGCAATGGTAATTGTACTTGCTATATTCAGTAGAATCACAAGATTTCAACCTGTATTTACCACTTGTCTGTTTCAAATTTCATAAGGAACGGTCAGGGTTAAAAAATAACAATACAAAAATTGTTCATGCATTTGACAGAATCTGTGGAATTGATAAATTTTTCATTTCGAGAAATTTTAGGCAGTACCTCAGGTTATTATCTGTTACATTCAAAAAGTCTTAAATTTAGATTCAATTTGATTAACATAATAATGATATTGATATTAAAATGTAGGATACTTTTCATAGCTGGTTAATCTTGCTATCATTTTGTAATGATGACACACAACTACTTGGATTAGAATTTTAGAAAAAGAGATGGTGCGTAGCTTTATTTCAAATGAGATACTATTTCAAAAATAAACAGAAAACTAACTACACCTTAAATTATGAATAGATCTACACCATACATACTTTTGGTAACATATCATGGGACTGGCGTTTACTTTCATTCAAATGAATTGTTTGTCAAATGATTTTCAAATAATTTTTTTGGTTTTAAATTGCAAAATCAGTTTAAAGATACCAAGTAGGAAGGAATCATAAATCGAAAATGAGTCCGACAACAACATGACCAAACAAATAACTATTAAAGATAAACAGGAACTGAATACAGTTATGCAAGAAAATGAAAAAACCGAAAAATAGGAAAATATAAGCAAAGAATACAAAGACAGACAGACAGACAGACAATGGACAGACAGACATAATAGTATACACAGGCACACAAAATAAGAACCAGACCGAACAGCATGTGTAAGTCAAACAAATAAAACAGAACGGTCAAAGACATAACACAGGCTACAAAAAGAATCGAACTGACAGGATCGATCAACAGAAAGTTCCATTGTTAAGAAATAAACGGTATCTACCATTTAAAACCTTAATGTATTGCAAAACATAGTGCTGATTTGCTTATAAGAGTCAGTACATCATTACACACGTCATAAGGGCAACTAGATTTAAAAGACTGTTTCAGTTGTCAAAATTCTATATTCCTGCACAACTTGATGTAAGACACAGCGTACATCGTTCGCAGCAGTTTTAAAATACAAATTGCTAAGTGTAAACAATATGCATTGTGGTATTCTATTCGCATTGTCTCCCTTTTATCTGTTGCATGCAATGTATTTGTAACTCGATCGAATCATAAGACTTGAAATAATGAACACGTTATTGTTATAGAGCTTAGGGTTAATCCGTTATTATTGTTCAAATAAAACTAAAATCGACATGGCAGTTAGTTATCATGTAATATTGTTAAGACTTGTGTTTTCAGTATCATTTTCATATAATATGTCAATCATTTCATTTTATTTGTGAATAACAGGTATTAGATATACGCAATCTGAATTAATTGCAAACAACAGAAGAAAATGAGAAACTGGAAAAAGGAAATTCAAAAACCATAAGACAGATGTACGAACAGAAAAAAAACAACAACACCAAAACAAAAAATTCGAGAGTTATGTCAGTGGGTCCAGTTGTCATAACCCATTATTGTACCTCTCTATTCGTTTTATTTATGAATGCTAACGCATATTGTAGAAGATGAAGCAGATGTTTCTATATAGGAAGGAGATGATTCCAATCGATAATTAACTTAACATTTTCCGAAAATTACTATTCAGCATTTTACATAATCATGATTACAAGCATTTTCAAATGTAGAAAATGACATGGATTGAACCTGGTTTTATAGCGCTAAACCTCACTTCAATGTATGACAGTACAACGATGCGTGCATTAATAAAATTCACATTTAGAGTTCTCAAGTGCAAGAGTTTTAACATTTCTTAAAGTACCAAGTCAGGAATTATGAGAGTTGTTGTCCATTTGTTTGATGTGTTTTATCATTTAATTTTGCCGTTTTGGACTTTCCGTTTTGAATTATTCTCGGAGTTTAGTATTTTTGTGATCAGTTTACTTTTTATTAACAATTTGTTTTGAAGTCTATAAATCTGAAATTTATCACAATTGTATCTGACGGTATTTGTGTTGTTGAACTATACGTAATAGCAAAGGGACGATATGTTTCAGCGGACAGCATAGAGCCAAAGCAGTTTCAGTTGGTGTAGATCTCTACTTCAGAATCAGCAGTTTTAATTGTGAACTATTATAAATGAACTGAATGGCGCTTTTAATATCAGTCACGTCCATTATTTTTTTGCGTTGACTGCCTGGTCATAAGGTGATAAGCGGTTACAGTAATGACGACATTGATCACTGAAAAGTGTCGTCATTCATGTGGACAGGTTTAAAAGAAATCTCTAAGAAATGTTTTATTCTTGATTCTTGATTGACTGTCAATGTAAGTATATCTTCAGAAGAACAAATGTATGTTTATAGATGGACACATAAAATGGTCAACTTAAGCTGAAAGTCGACAGGTTAATAAATATAATCTAAATATTCTACATCTGACATGTTTGCTGTTACCGGTAAACATATGAAAACGTAGAAACATATCCAAAGTAATTGTGTTCTAGCTGCTATTCATTAACAATCACATACCCAATTCAAATCAAAGTATATTATAAACATTTATTTCATTTGTTACATATTTTTATTACATTTAGATGAAGCGTCTAGACTAGAAGGTATATCTCAATCGAACAAAATATATGCGATATACAAAGACATTATACTGAGAGAAAGTAAAAATAGATTCTTGAATTAGAAATCCATAAACGATTGAACACATAAATTGACAAATATGTTACCTCTCCGCCCATGTACAGAAAGGGTATGCGTTTTGTTCTAAACGTTTGGAATGGGTAAAGTAATATCAAGCAAAATATCACAACAATATAAATGTTTGTGCCAAGAAATATGATAATTGTTTTACACTCGTTTGATGTGTTTGCCATATGATAAGAAATCTTCCTTTAAGAATTTTCCTCGGATTTCGGTATTTTGTTATTTTACCTTTTAAAGAAGTCTGATAAATATTGATTGTTAATTATGTGTGAAAAAAATCAAAAACCAAAACGCCATGCCTTGAACTTGAATATCATATGTTATTCAGAAGCTTATATTCTGGGATATGGGCTCGTATACCCTATCAGTGTTTTATATGCCCTAGGTCCCCAGGCAATGGGAATATATGGCTTGGTATGTGAGCCCCTACACACTGAGAAGCCAGCATGCATAACAATTATATATATCATACTGGAGTGTCCATGTCTTTACGGGCTTTGCTCATTGTTGAAGGCCGTACGGTGACCTATAGTTGTTAATGTGTGTGTCATTTTGGTCTTTTGTGGATAGTTGTCTCATTGGCAATCATACCACATCTTCTTTTCTATATTAACTTTAACTACCATTAATATCTTCCTTTTTTAATTTTTTTTTAGGACTAGCCAAGATATATCACTCTGGAAATATATAACTTCATATGACTACCATTCTCTAACAAGAGAGCGCTTCAATAGATTTTGTAAACTTGGACATATCGAAAAAATGACGCCAATCTATTAACTGTATTTCAACGAATTTTCTTAATTCAAAATCAAACAGTGACATAAGTTGGAACGAGAAATTGTTTCTCTGTAACTAAGATAAAGATAGGAAAAACAAATATCAACAATACACACTAAGGGAAATAAAATAATAAATAAAAAGGAAAAAAAATATGTTCTAAAATAATATACTAGTATAAGCGTCTTTAAATACCAACACATAACACACAATTCTATTTCAGTGTGGATTATAAAGCACTCAAAACTTCCGAGCTCATTTGACAGTTTATTGGGTACAAGCTGATTTAATTTCTTGCTGCTTAAAACTGTATGACTTTCAACATGCATTCTGATACTGTTAATGTATTGAGGTAAGTTTGCAAGTTCCAGTGGCCAATATTACAAAGATGTAATAGGTGGTGCCAAACTACACACTTTATATATATGCCTTCTGGTAATAGTCGAGTATATAAAAAAGAAGATGTGGTATGATTGCCAATGAGACAACTATCCACAAAAGACCAAAATGACCGGCACAGACATTAACAACTATATGTCACCGTACGGCCTTCAACAGGGAGCAAAGCCCATACCGCATAGTCAGCTATAAAAGACCCCGATAAGACAATGTATAACAATTCAAACGAGAAAACTAACGGCCTTATTTATGTAAAAAATGAACGAAAAACAAATATGTAGCACATAAACAAACAACCACTGAATTACAGGCTCCTGACTTGGGACAGGCACATACATAAATAATGTGGCGGGGTTAAACATGTTAGCGGGATTCCAACCCTCCCCCTAACCTTGGACAGTGGTATAACAGTACAACATAAGAAAGAACTATAAATATCAGTTAAAAAGGCTTTAACTCATCAGATGAACAAAAATACAAGTGGACGTGGCCGAGTACGTATACATCTCGACACAAAAAGACACAATGCACAGATCTGAGAGTACTCGCAGTTATCTGATAGCTAGTTCAAACCCACTCACAACTAATAAACAAGGCTAAAACCACTAACCACATGATATAAAGTTCGAACAAATGACCAATGAATGGTAGGTATTTCTGTTATTTCCTTATTGTATATAGTGTAAGCATGATTATCATTATTTTCGAAATGCGCGAATGGTGCATTAAGCTAAATCCGCTATGTTTTGAATTTGTTTTGTATGGCAAAATCATGGTTTTTTTTCTATTTTCTTCTATTTAATAAAAATTCAGAAACAAATAATTTTCTGCATATTTAATGTATCAGCAGAATTTCTTTTACCAATAGTCATAATGGTTATAAGAGAGAGCGTACAGAAAAAAACAAATGAGACTAAGCAACTGAAAATAAAAACGAAGCAAACACTTTAGTCATTTGGTCGCTGTTGAATAACAGGCTCATTTGCAATCATACCACATAACTTTATTTTATTCAGACAAATAAACGACAGAATGCCAGTTTCATATAATTAAATATGCTGGGAATGGACAAGACTGTAGTGATTTTAGAAGATAAGAAGTTTATATGGGACAGTCAACTACATAATAAATTTATACTAGTAAACAAGATCGTGTAGCGCTGGTTAACAGAAACAACCCAAATATATGAAAAACAAACAAACAAACAAATAAATAAAAACCACAAACAAATGGTCAACTGGAGAAAACAAAAATAAAAAGATAAAAATTTCCCACACGAAAAAAAAAAAAAGAAAAGCAAAAGGTTAACAGAAAAGGACAAAAGGACCTGATCTGCAATATGTTTGTTCAGTAACACACAATTTAGAATAGATTTAATTATTGGTGGAGCAAATCTTTGTATTTGATGACCATATAAGGTGATTCATAAAAAAAAATGAATTGAAAACGTACTTTGAAATTGTGATTAATGGACTAAGCAAAGTACTGATTATATTGCAAGAAAGCAGTGCTGAAGAAAGTTGAAGGTGCTATTTTGGAGTTTGAAAGGTTTGAAAAGTTACTTCCAAATCGACCAGAGAGATATTCTTTATATTGCATTGTGGACTTTATGAGTCGTTTAAATAAGAAACAAATGTGTATTCAGTGCATTTAAATAATAGTATGTAGTTTTTCCACCCTATGGAGTAGCTACATATCTATATTATCTATAAGGATTGGCCACCTGTCGATCAAGCTAACAAGTTTGGTAATTGTTTTCCTTCGTTTTATTTTTGATTTCATAGATGTACATGTATTGATATGTTATAGTTAAAATTTTGTGGAATAATCATTGCAGATGTTCCTCTTTTTTTTACGGATGGTGATGAACGCCAATTCGTTCGTTTGATAGTTTGGAGCAAGACTACCTAGTTCTATCTTTTCTGCATTACAATTTTGTACATGTACTATTTATGCATTCCAAAACATTGTGTCGTCCTTTCTTGTTCGTTGCTGTGTAAAGGCTAGTGTGGTGCTTAGAAATCTTTTTTTGAATTGACAGCATTATTTAATACCGACTGGTTCTGTACTCTAACCTTGCATTGACAATACATACTAGCTTTCTTTTGTACGATATATTTGCCGTTATAGATTTTGTGCTTTTTGGTTTTGTTGTCTTGTTATCCGTCTTGATATTTAAACTTTTGCTGTGCTTTCTTTGTTTGTTTTTTGTATGTACCTTTCGTTAGTTCACACATTGATTTTAAATAGAAAGGGGTAGCGATCAATACAGCATTGGGTTAATCCCGTCACAAGTATATGTATAAAAAGACGTGGTATCATTGCCAAATGAGACAACTCTCGACAAGAAACCAATCCACATGTGCCTATCCCAAATCAGGTCCTGCTTCAATTCTTGTATTTAATCATATCTGTACGTGTTTTATAAAAGTTATTTCTTGAATTAAAGTTTGATAGAATAACAAGCGGATACTGAAATCTCTGTTTAATTTATTCAACTTGTTTTTGAAAAAAACCCACTGGCAGGTGATTCGGAGCTTGAAAAATATATAGTATGGAAATTTGCCTATTGCCTAATAGTATATATTTCGACCTGTTGTTCTAACATGAGTGGTTATATGTATATATTGTTGGTTTGCTGTCCCATTTACATATTTAATTTAACTTGGCGAAAAAAATAATAAAATGGCGAAAAATATAAAGTTTTGGCGAAAGAGGTGGCGAAAAAAATAATTGACCCACGGGAATGTCGGACTATATTATAAAAATATGCATGCATAGTTTATTATTTCTAATTTTAGCATCTTGTGTACAATTTGGAGTTTAGTATGGCGTTCATTATCACTGAACTAGTATATATATTTGTTTAGGGGCCAGCTGAAGGACGCCTCCGGGTGCGGGAATTTCTCGCTGCATTGAAGACATGTGGGTGGCCTTCTGATGTTGTCTGCTCTATGGTCGGGTTGTTGTCTCCTTGACACATTTATCCCCATTTTCTCAATTTTATGTATAGCTATTATTCAATTTCTTCTATTTCTGTTTACTCATGTACCAAATCTGCTAAATACATCAGGGAAAGTGTACACAATAAAAAGAAAACAAACAGAAAAGGTAGGAGTAATATTGCGCTCCATAACTCTTCACAAAATTTCTTATGTTTTATTGTGTTTTTTGTTTTGCTTTTGTATTTTTAGGGAGCGTTGTAATTTTACAACTGTGTTCCATTGAGTTTAATTTTGTTTGAATGACAACTTTGTAATAAATCCAATGGACAAATAAAATACTACAAGAGAATGCGTGTAAAAAATCGTGGAATAGTTTATCTCATTTAGGCGAAATTAAAACTAAAACTTCAATTTAATATATTTTTGATATTTTATTATGAACAACATATTTCAAAGAATTAAGATTTCTCATCAAAATTCTCAAGTTTATATTGTAGTTACTGCGAGAGGGCAGCAAAAGCACTATGATAGATGAAATGTTGCAAACATATTGCTCTTGGACTAGACTAGACAATTTACTCTATATCATATTAACAAAACAATAAATATGTGTATACATGTAGTTCTAACAACTGCTGTTTACACGTGTTGTCAACATATATATACATTTTGTTCAAACATCGAATACACATGTCTCCAAATAAAGTCATTTGCATGTACTATTATTCCGACAAACCATTCTTACATCTATAACTGGCAGTGTCTTAGTAAATCGTGGCAAGATACGCAAGGAACCAGTTCATTGTCCATCTACTGATAGTCTTGATGTGTAAACCGAAGATCCAGTTCATGTCAATTGTATATATTTCAATGTTATATTTATCAAACGACACTTCCATTTCCTACTGTAGCATATTGACATGCAGACAAAGATGGCTGTCGTGGAGGATAACCGAATGTCGAATGTTGTTTAGCTCTTAGTCTAAGAGAAGCGATACTACTTGAACACTGGTCTCTATTTGCTGTGTATAAATACTGGGCACCAGGTGGTCCATATGGACACGGTGCACCTGTGGCACCCATATTCGTTGGTACATTTTGAACATTTTGCACCATAGCATTGCTGATACTGTTTGACATGCTGGATGGCGAAGAGAAACACATTGGTTGTGTAGAAACTACGGAAGACAAATGAGGATTAACAGAGTTCAGTCCCCATGGAAATGATTTTGCGCCTAGTGGGCTGGGAACTTTTGTAGCCCAGTAATTTGGATTCGTGTATCCATTGTAGATAGAATCGTCAAACGGTGTCTGCATAAGTCCTGTGAATTGAGATCCAAATCCAGTTTTGAATGTATCAATGTTTCTTTCCCTTTTTCTCCATTTTGCTCTCCTGTTCTTGAACCAGACCTACAATGTAAGAATAAATATTGAATGTCATGAATTCTGTCAACAAAATAAATTTACTAATTACATGTTAATGGATATGTCCAGTCTATGTCAGACATATAAAAAGATAAAATTTTTATATCAGTTAAACATTTATCTGTAGAAAATTCAATATCGTTTTGAAAACGTCATATGTTGTTTGATTAGTGGCCATTATATAAGGGAAGTCTGTTTGGAAACGGTAGAGATCTCCTACTTTATTAAATCATAAACTTGGATATTAGCTATTAATTCTCCGTAAGAAATTTATAAAAATTTATTGTGTAAATTTACAGTCAATTTAGAAAACTAATTAAGCTTTATAAAGGATAGCTACTGTATATCAAGCTTATTAGCACAGATAAGTGGTATATTGTTCAAATCAAATATTAAAACTCCCATATTAATAAATTATTATCAAGAAGAATATTGTAAGTGAGTGTAAAGTTTTCAATTTTTGGTTTATTTATTCATGTTTTCAGTCACTCTGAAAGCTTATTAAAAATCTAGTTTTAAAAACAGAAATCATATAAATAATTCATTTTTTCTTCGGAGTGTAATTTAAAAAACTATTTCAGGAGGAAAATTAACTCCCGAAATCAGTGAAATCGTATAAAAAAAAGCTCAAATTTCTGTATCTTGATCAAATCTGACAGAAAGCTGCGGTAACAAATTAGGGGTGGGAAGTTTAACATGGCACTTGAAAACTATCCGTTATAATGTGATAAAATTTATTGTATAAACTTCTCACCCCCTCCTATCAATGCATTTGAATGCTGATAACTTTTCTAACACCTTATGTAATTATTTGTGTATCTTAAATCAAATACATCAAGATAAACTGATACGGTTATTAGCAAATTACAAAACGTGTCAGATTGAACAGATTTCTGGATAGGAAAATCATAAGTCATCAACTATTAACTGTAATTTGTTGTTTCTTTGCAATAAATACTACAAGAATTACAGATAAAAACCTGTCTTGAAATTACCCATTTTTTACTTTATTATGATAGAAACAATTTGTAAATGTTTTTATATTCCGAATGAAAACGCGCATGTGAAAAATTTGTTGGTTAAAATTACTGTACAAATTTGTGAAAAGGGTGTTTTATGAGACCTCGCAGAACTCTAAAATACTTTTTAATTTCGAATCTTATATTACCAAACATGTTATACTTAATATTATTTGAATAAAAAGAAAACTTACTCGGACTCGAGCTTCTGTTAAGTTTGTCCAGGCAGAGATTTCCTCCCTGGTAGCCATGTCTGGATAACGATTCCTGGCGAAGGTGGCTTCTAGTTCTTGTAATTGCTGACTAGTAAAATGGGTTCTCTGTCGCCGCTGTCTCTTTTTCTTTTTATCATCTTCCGATCCGCTATCTTCACATTTCAACTTGGAACTATCAAGAGATTCTGTTGGGAAAAAAAATAATGAATGAGTTTAATGTTTTAAATGCGAATATAAGATGTTTAAAAAAAGATCGGCGTTGTCTAAGAGTGGTGTATAAAAATATGTCGGTCTCGATCTAAAAGATTGTCAAAATTGTCCAAATATGTATCATGTCTAGAAATATATATTATATTTAATTTGTTATCGCTTTTTCAAAGTGTCTGACACTTCCAACAGGAAAAAACACAAGGAACGTGCATGAGCAAATATTTACACCAGAATACTTCGAAAATTTACAAATTCAAACATTTTGTAATTTAATGTATTTTCGGTCAAATCGAATAACAAAATAAAACAAAGTTCATTTAACACTTAAGTAATCCGTTTTAATTTGAAGATAAAGTAAATTTATTTAAAGGGTTTATAGTTTTATTTAAGAATTTGAAGAACAAAATTCAATTCATACGCCTATAAATCATTCTTATTAAATAGAATTAAATAATTTACTACATTTGAAAGTTTTAACTAAATAGAGATTGTTTAAAATTCCACACATTTAAAGACAACAAAACACATAGTTAATAGTTCATTTACATAAATTATTTGAAAACCCCATTTAAATTATGTGTAAACTATGGGATAAAAAGACACATATATTTGACATGCAATTGAGACGGACTGATACTCCAATAGCAAATTAGTCAGTGACATTAATTGTAATTGAAACGTAATTCAATAACATTAATATCATATTCTACATAATCCCGATACTTGAAAAAAGACTGACATTGCTAAAATAAAATACAAATGAACAATTTGGACCAAAAATCGTGATCTCAATAACTAACAGATAGGGCAAAGCTATCATACTCTGACATCAATAATGAAAACAAACGAATTTCACCAATTTTCAAGAGTTTATTTCATTCCTCTTCGTTAGATTTAATACAGAGATATGTACACTTAAAAGTAATATACTATGAACCCGGGCGCCTTTACTATTCATCGACCTAGGAATTTATGGAGGCAAGTGGCTTTTCTAAAAAGTACTTGTCAAAAACATCTAACCCTACTGCGAAACTACTTGAGTAATTTGATGTAAATTTAAATATCTTTGAAATACTTTCTTCTTAATTGCAACATGCAGACATTAGCAAGATATATTAAAATAGAACATTTGATCTTGTGAAGATTTCTTTAAAAAAGATAAATTGTCACCCATGGATAAAGGAAACAAGTAATAATTGCATTTAAATAGTGGGCAAGACAGTCTAAATTAGCCGTATGCAAGAAATTCATTTAAGCACTTTTGCAATTTTTTTCTTGACGGAATTAGCATTTGGAATCAAAATAAAAACATTGTACAACATGAACACCATTGCTTTTTTAGTTTACCAACATTAAAATTAATAAAGAGCGATGTTAATCGCTATTTGTAGGTGTCATGTTACTCGACAGAGCTGGTTAAATCTATTAAGAAGTCAGCTACCTTTCATAAACTTAACCTTTTCTATTGTGTCAGCATGAATGCTATGTTTTTATCTTTAACCTTTTTAATTATACATTATATGTGGTCGAATAATACATACACAGTATAACCATACATGCAAATAACTTTGTTGTGTAAAGTTTAATTGTTTAGTTGCTAATAAATTATGTTTCTTAATATTTGTAAAAATAAATTTTGTACCTGTTTTGAGATTTTGTAACATATTTTAAACGTATAATTTAAAAGAATAGAAAAAAAACCATGTTGTACGGGCTTAACCGTGTGAAATAAACCGCAAATTAGCTTCATTTAATAGAAATATTTATTCACTTGAAAGCATGGCACCAAAGAGCTTCTGAGAATACACATATTCAACAGCATCTCAAACATACTTTAGTATGTAATAGTAAAATACCCCCAGAAATAAAACGTCTAGGATAATTTTAAAATTAATAAAATTGAAGAGGCATAAATTTAATATATTTTTACAATTATTCTTAAAATATTAATAAAATCATGCATTATTAATAGTAAAAGAAAAGTCGAACTAAAGTACTACATGGCACTGCAATAATAAATGAAACTTATTTTTCAGTAAGGAATTGACAAGCGTCATTCAAAAAGTCCTCTTCAAACGTACTTGACAAGACAAAGGTCGCACTTATGTCTTTAAAATCCATCAAATTTTATTGCAAAAGACTCACAAGGACCGTGCTGTGCTTAGAGAGTCTGGTATTATATCTTGTTTAAATGATTTATTCCCCACTTAAAAAAGTAAAATCAAATAGCATGCATCAAAGTGTAAGAAGATAGAAATAATTTCAAAGTTATATATTAGATATTTTTCACATACTATCTGAAATATTCTAATGTCTGAAAGTATTTTTATCATTATGCACAGCTATATAAATTTATTTTTGATATTTTATTTTATTTTACTTAAGAGGTGTATTTATTATAATTTACAAAACCGTTTGTAATCTCATAAAATTTATCCTAACATTATTTAAGTTTCTTACCAGAATGGCCTTTATCCAATGAACTTTCTGTTGAGCTTGGAGACTCCAGCATTGTAGCATGTGTATTATGTGTACTGTGAGGTACAGTTAATGATGATTCTGTGGAGCCTGTTGGTACGGTTTCTAAATGATGCATGGTCATCTTGGAATCTTGATTATGAACACTGGCTACGAATTCTTCTAGTGATATATGTTCGCTCATAGAGTCCGTTTATTGTAATATAAACACTATTGTCTTCTTATCCTCTCAGGACCAGAAATAACAATTTTAAAATATTTTGAATGAATGAAAATCACTTTTAGTAAGTATCTGTTTAAAGATAAAGTCCCATTGATCTCACTCCGACAGTATTATCTTGCTAGACTCTAATTCTCCTATCAAATTTCAACACTGTGGATCATACCATAATGTAACTGTAACAAAGTTTTAAACTGATAACTTTTAACTCCCCAATGTAAGAAAGATTTGTGAATATATAAAGACTGCTTATCAAACTTGATATAGCAAGAACCATATCAATCATGAATATATACCCCCTTGCTTCGCCTTATGGGCATGTGCTTGTTCGTGACGTCACAAATAGAAAAGCAATGGCTACTGTCTTTAGAAAGTAAGCCAGCCAATCCCTGAAGAGCCTTATTGTCATTAGCCACGCGCTAATTTAAATATGAATCTCTAAGGGCATAATATTGAAGAATTCATGGAAGATTTGTTTATAATTTGATAATTCAGTTTCACTCAATAATTATCCTTCTTCACGTGTATTGAATTTTACGGATCAGTGAAATTTTGTAATACTTTACATATTTTTATTTAAGATTTGGATAAAATTTACAATAAATATTATAATAATATTAAGTTATAATAACAAAATTAATGGTTTTGGATCAAATGGATTTATCTCTCATTCATGGAACACTAAAATAGATTAAATAAAGACAAACAAAAAAACATAATGATTTTAATCATGATGGTTGATTTTAATAAAAGGATCTGCGTTTATGAGATGAATTTATCATATAACTCGCTACAATTACTTTGGAGAACATTATTTATTCATGAACACTGTAAATATATATTTTGTAAGTCGATTTGTTGTTCGTATTCTTATCATTTGTCGCAATTAAAATATTTTATATTTTTCTTCTTCGTTTTTTTCAATACACAAGACCGTCTGCTTTTCCTAATTGTTTAATCCGTGTCATATGTAATTACAGAATTAACAATTATTAATATAATTTTCATATGATTATAGCGGAACTTTAGATGCTATCAGCATGTCCACAGACTTAGTACACGTACTTAGTAAGTCTCGCTAGACAGACTTTATAGCTGTTAGCACTTACAACTGTCAAAAACCATTCAAATATCATAACGATAGGTGTTAAAATTTATTATAAATTATAAGACCACTTCTCACTTTCTATATGCAAAAGAAAATTTAGCTTCCTCATGGAGAGCCGGTTTGAAGAAACGGAAAAATGCAAAAATCGAAACACTAACATTAAAACATTAACAATCTATTCTTGAATAAATAATAATTCAAAATTTCAGTTCCAAAAAAAGAAGAAATCTTTAAAACATTGTACTTTATATTTCAAGTTTAAGTTTTCGAGTTTCTTTATTAAGTTGTTTATGTTAATATCATGGCTTAGACCGTATGCAGAAATTCTGTAACTTTTTTTTTATGTTAGTCTGTGAACGTATTTTAGAATATATCTTATTAAAAAAATTAAAAATAATACTTTCAACCTTATTTAACGAATGAAATTATAAACCTAAATAACGAACGTTTTAGGAGTGGTCAATAATATTATGAATTTGGTAGGAAAGGTTCTGTCGCAACGGTTATAATTGAATAAAATCAGAGAAAAAAAATCTTTTTCAACGACGTTCATAACTGAGCTTCTAACAATACAGTTACAGAATGAAAAAGAAAAGGACAAAAATAATCCTGTAAATTTATAAAAGCAAAGCACGTGTGTAACACTATTAACAAATGCTATATTTTAACCACGAGGTTGTTTTTTGTTTTGTTTTTTTATATTTTCATGGTAACACCACTGTCTTAATTTTAAGAGATATATTACTACAATATCAGATTTTGATAACCTGTGAAGAATAGACATATAAAAATTGGCAGGAACAGAACTGGCAGTAGTGATTATATTTATTCGTGAAAATGGAACGTGAGCTTTTCAATGATAGATAAAGCTAAACCAAACCATGGGGTATATAAAGAAAAACCTAAATATTGTGCGAAAAAAACTCATTTTGATAAATGTGTCGTTATTTATTCAATTATTAAATCTTCCTCAATATTCTTCCTAAGTAAAACAATTTGTAGGATACAAAGTAATACTTTAAGTCTTGTTAATATCCGAAGGTGTCAAAAGGTATTTAGAAAATTCAATTTTGTCACATAATTTGATTGGAACATATCTAATAATGATCACCGTAGATAAAATGAAAAAGTCGTAATAATTAAAAAGTGTCAAAACGGAATAACAAGAGCCTTAATTCGCAGTGAAATGTTACGGATTAACATCCTAAGGTCACAGACACAGTAATAGTATTAACACTTCGTTACCATGTTAGGCCTAAGTGAATTTATCTTAACGAGAAGACGGACTAATTGCACTTATGGTCCATTTTGTACAAACAAAACCTTAATTTGTAGGTCAACAATTCAACAGGTAGCACGTATCGGGTCACTTCGACATTTACAAAATTTAGATAATCAAAAATCATAAAATGTTCATCTTCAATTTATCATGTTTATATTAAGTACATTTTAAAGGCTTGTTCCCGGATAATTTAAGCCAATATTTTTACTTTTCATATTTAAACGCACTTGCTCATATTTGATACAGTTCCTAAACGAATTCTATGTATTTACACTTTATTTATTGTAGAAACAATTTATGACATTTAAGTGCAGTTTAGTATTATTTTTGTAACATGACTGTACGAAATGTTTATTCAAAAGCCAATTAGTAAGCATTTTTTTTACAACGGGACTATACGATTTTTTTTTATTTGACCTTTCTTCATTTTAAATTAAAACAAATATTATTTATTTATTTAAAACATTTTAATAAATCCTGTTCAACAAACACAAATACAAAGACAACAGACCAATTTGTTTTTTCAATTCGAGGTGAACCGACAGGTCTCATTCAAATTAGTTATTGGTTATTTAGCTGTTCTATTTCCTTCTTTGAAATCATCTTTAATTAACAAATGATTAATAGCGTTAATTCATGTAATATATAAATATTTATTAATTCTTGAAATCTTGTAGACAGCATCAACTGCAACAACAAACAACCATTATAATATACACATTTTGCTTATTGTTGTAGACCGCAGAGGCGGATTTAGGGGGGAAGGCGGGAGGCGCCCCCTTTTTTGGGAAAAAAAATGGTTGCTTATATAGAGAATCACTGAAGCGTGACTGGAGCGGGCCCCTCTTAGGTCAGTCAGTGGGCCCCCACTTATGAAAATTCCTGGAACCGCCACTGGACCGTACGATGACCTATTATAGTTGTTAATTTCTATGTCATCTTGTCAGTTGTTGAGAGTTAATTGTCTCATTGGCATTCATGCCACATCTTCTTATTTTTATATAACACATTAAAGCATTTGTAATTGAAATATAAAAAAAGACAAGGCACATGGCAAAGAAAATTAAAATACTATTATATATTCAGTCTTAAATATGCAAACAAATTGTGATTCTGATAAAGATGCATCAGAGTAAAAATGATAATATAAAGTAATCCTGGGAGGTATCAATCAAAATAAAGAAACAAAATCATTGACACCCATACAATCCACCAAACAATTGTCCAGTTTGTATTCTTCCCCATTAATACCCGGATTAAGTTTATCAAACATTTAACTGTTTTATTCTAATGCTAATGAGCATGGGACATCTGTCCTCATTTTTCTATAGGTGCGATACTGACCAGTTGTTTGACAACTTTTTCTTGTCAGTTTCATCAGCCGTCATTAAAATTACTCGCATGACGACTTTATCATGTAATTATTGACGTGGCTGTTATAATATTAGATAGAGTGTTAAAAGGGACACAACCTGTGAATATACCCGTAATGATTACCCGAGATTGATTATTCCCCTTGGTTTAACTTCTTAAGACAAGTGTTGCTTAATTTTCGATACATTATCGTTTTAATATATAAGCTTCTGTGTCATTTAGATATAAAGTTGACATCCACCCTGGCAGTCTGCACTTGATTAAAACTTATCATCGGATGAGAACACCCAGTTTCTAATATAATTGGTACAACTATTGCATCATTATGAAGAATTAAATAATTTAGGAAAATATGTATATTTTGCTTAGAAAAAAACCAGTCATTGTTCCTATTCTTTGTACCGTCCCCTTTGTACATTTAAAATAACAATTAGATACTGATGCTGGTGTGCTGTAAGTATTTGTTATATTTTATAATAGATCTTTTGTTTACGAATAAAGCTATTATTATTATATTTACAGTTTTATAAAATGTATCAACTTACAGTTAAAATACCCCTTCTTCTCAACCATTAATTCAACATATCAAAACACTAAAGTTTTTAAACATGTTAGTTTACTTTCATTTGGGTGTATATATTTTCATATTTATACATTTTTTATTTGTCTTATTTTTCTTATGTTATCACATCTAATATTTTGTTTTTAATTTCAATGTAAACATTTGTACTTGCATAATTTCAAACTTTTATGAACATAAACTATCTCATTATCACAAACAGTTGAAATTGTACGCAACGTAAAGAATAAAGATGCATTTATAATATAAAATAATATCTATATGCTACTGCATCACGCATGTTTTTGTGCTAGACAAATTAATTAAAACTGAATAAAAAAATCTTTCCATTTTACATATTGTTTGAAACCTCAATTTTCTTATTTCTAACACTTCTTTGACAACATTAACCGCTAACAATGAACACGAATACTAGTCTCAAAACTATAAATTTTCAATCTATAGAAATAAAGGGAATAATTAAAGAAAGACCAATTTATTTCATACAGGTTGAACAGATTGATACAAAGTTGTGATGGAATATTTAACGGACATCATTACAGTTATAAATTATGATGCGGTTCAAACATAACGGGACCTAGTGATCAATAATTTCCATGTAAATTAGCGGCGAGATAGTCTTGCCAGATGAACACTTTAAGTATCTATTTCTTATTATGCAAATTACCAACCCGACATCAAACACGAATAGAATAGGAACACTTGAAAACGACCGTGGACAATACTGGTACAAAGAGCTGTGTTCCTTGTAACGATGTTATAATGACGGCGTCTAATACTTTTGGAGAGAAGGTACTTGAGAATTTTATGGGTGACCATGTGCTGCTTCATTGTAAAAAAAAAACTGCCGTTGACATGAAACACGGAAAAGGTGGATGAGAATGACAATCTATACAACATTTCTACGCAATTTTATTTAATTTTGACAAATTTGCAAACCCCTTTAGCAATTTTCTCTGTGAATTTGCACCAAAACCTTTCTTTTTTAATTTTTATCTTCTGTAAAATATCAGTCTAGCATATACTGAAAAAACCCCGAACATTTTGTAGGTTTAGTACGTCCGAAGGAAATTAAAGATACGTTACAAGAACTATGCTGTTTATGTCCGTCCCTAATGGTCGTATAGCTCATATCGTATGAGAAAACCTATACATTCTTTGTTTCTAAATGTTGACTTTCGGCGTTCCTGATGGAGGGAAATTGTAAAAAGCGCTGCGGAAGAACACAAAAAAGAGTTATTAATTTTAAGTCACTGAAAACAGAAATGGAAAATATAAACAATAAAAACGTGTTCACAAAACTATATAAAGAAGTTGCGAAACAAGGGATATCTAAAGTTAAATGGATCTCTCATCTCTTTTATTTTTTGTTTGAAATCTTAAAAAAATACATCATCACTTGTTTGATGGTTGGCTAGCGGTTTAACTCGTTGGAATCGTATATATATGATAATACTTAATTCGAAAATCAAGTACAGCTTATTGGATAACATATATAAAATGTATTTCTTCATTACATATATAACAACGGCCACATTCTATTTCTATAAATCATCACCGCTAAAGTCTTATTTCGGTAATGTATCTTATAGAATATTAAGGATTAATACGATATAAATATACTTGTGCTAATATTAAAGTTTTGCTTCACTAATATTTGAAAAAAAATATTGTGATCCATAAAGATATATCTTTATTTCCTGTCAAAATCGTGCTCCAGAAAATCAAACATGTACTTTCAATATTCGAGTAAAATGCAAGTACAAGGAGAGCTAACTTAACCTTGACTATACCAGATATATCGCGAACCCATGTTCTGCAGCCATTTCTGCCAATGAAACCCAACCATAATGTCTTACTACTTTTTGAACATTTGAACATATAAATCAATATAAAAAAGAAGATGTGGTATGATTGCCAATGAGACAACTATCCACAAAAGACCAAAATGACACAAACATTAACAACGATAGGTCACCCTTACGGACTTAACTGTTTTCAAAATACAGTTTATAGCATATGGCAGTTTAGATCCGTATTTAAAAAGCTAAAATTTTCTGGTGTGTAATACTGGCAACAAATTTATAAGCCTAATTTATATTACACCATAACATAGGCATTGTATATAAAGGTTTTTTAATTCCACTATTATCAAATTCCAAAGAGTAAAATTGAGTATGGAAATGGGGAATGTGTCAAAGAGACAACAACCAGACCATAGAGCAGATACCAGTCGAAGGCCACCAATGGGTCTTCAATGCAGAGAGAAACTCCCCCACCCCGAGAAGTCCTTCAGCTGGCCCCTAAATAATTATTTATACTAGTTCATTGATAATGGACGTCATACTAAACTTCGAAATATTTTTTTATGTTGTCTTGAGTCAAACTTATCAAAGGACTAGTGTAGTTACCATAAGCTAAAGGGCTAGGAGACACTAGAAGGTATAACTATTAGCAGTAGATTTGGTTGGATGAATTTGTTATGGCCCATTTTTAATTTAGGGCTTACAAACCATTAAGAGTTGTATGCCATTGCAGCATGCTTTGACTTTTTAAAAACTAAACTAACCTTTGAATTTCAATATCCAAGTATTCAATGATTTCAGAAAAACGCAATTAACAAGTAGCTTTTCTATTGAACCACAAAAATTCTGTGTAGATTTTAAGATATAGATTATCGATAATCGCAAATTTTATGAATAAAAGTTCTAAACTTGGCCTAGATACTTCTTTCCAGCATCAAAATCAAATCAATTGCAGAACAAGTAATTCTCGCCGTTCGTCACTTTCATTGTTCATTGAAAAAAAATTGTTTAGAAGACCCTTTGAAAATCCCCCTAAAACACAACTGAAAATACTTAATAAAGTATAATAAACCGCGATGGGATGGAGAAAATAAGGTTATCTTTTTTTTTACTGTCTTACAATTATCATGTTTTTCTATAATATTTTTTGGAATTACTCCTCAGATAATATTTTTTTCTGAAGTAGGATTGATAATGTATACACTGTAAAAATCTTGCTTAGAATTTAAACACTTGTGATACATGTTTAGGATTGTGTTTAATTTCTAAACACATTTTTCAGTAAGCACATAATATTTAAACATGACGTGAATTTAAACACGTTTAAAAATGAAAGTGTATAGAAATTTAACACATTTTTCTAAGCTAAACACGATTCTAAACACAATCCTAAACACATTGTACTGAGACACGTTTAGATCTAAACATGTCAAAAAAAGTGCACAAAAGATGTGCTTAGAATTGTGTTTAGGATCTAAACACCATTTTTACAGTGTATGAATGGTAGCTTTTAATTCCAGAAAATTTGCCTTACAAAATCAGTTACGAATTGTTACAGTAAGTGCAGAAAACATGCATTACACACCGTAAGCCTATTAGAATGTGTCAAAAAATTATACATCTTTAAAACTGTCAAACAGACGTCACGCCATATACTATTTAAACATAGTTTTGGAACGCTTCCATTGCGATTAATGGGGATTAAACATTTAGGGGTCATATGTCTTTGTAGAATTTTTTTTTATTGATTTGAAATCAACGGCATTCTGTTTTTTCAATTGATCAATAAAGAAAATTAAAAAAAAACTATGATGAATTTTGGGGTAAACAAAGTAAAGTGCTCCTCTGATTTAAAAAACAAATGATAGAGAAATATTAGTAACTATTCATATGTAATCCATTTTGCCATCAGATCCAACGCTTCGTCAATTTTGTATGTTGTATATATTTTGACCCCTGTCCTCTTAGAGTTTGCAAACAGCGTTGCCGTCTGAAATTTGAACAACAAAGATGTAGAACTTTGAATACACAAATAATTGAAGATTAAGATAATACAAACTCAAAGAAAATCGAGATTTTGTGAAAATGCTTTATTTTTAGCTAGGAGCTGTGTTGCTCAATTGGGTTAAATAGTATTTATACAAACGTTCTACCAAAGGATATGAAAATTTAGATAATCGAATTAAACATTTATCTAGTTTTCTGAAAAAAAATAATTGTTTATTTCATAAAGTTCTCGCATTGAAAATCTATTTTTTTCAATTCTTGAACATCTTAATCTACGTAAGGTGCTTTGAAGACTTTACTTATTAAAACAACAGCAGTCGCGTGGTAATGTAGCTCTTCTTGACTCCAAGAAATCACAGGAAATTTATTAGAGATTTAAATATATCAAGATAGAATCTATTATCTATGTTGGACATCTTATGATATATTTCATTTCAAACTTTATCAGTATGATTAGTTTTTAGACATACAGACATATTAATTTAGTATTCTTTGAGAGCTAATTCTTACTCATTACGTGTGGCATGTTATGCAAGAATGTGTTATTCAAATCTGAAATGTATTACAGAAAATCTCAAAAAGATAATTTAAAATATATTGTCGAAAATTTTCATTGAAAATGGGGATCAAAGTAAACTTGCTTTTGGGTTTAAGAAGGATTTATTCTGCGTTATGAGACAAAATTTATTGACACGTGAATTAATGTAACTCAAATGAAAAGTAATGTTATTGTGACGAAAGAAACATAGAAACAGATGCATTTTTGTATAATTTCTAACAAATTGTGGTCTAAATAATTCGAATTTTGATGAAGGTTTACATTTTTCTTTCAAGTTGGGATTAATATCATGAAGAGAAAATCCTTTTTCTTTATTAAGGAATGTTTTGCCTTCTTTTCATAATTAATAACTCTATTAAATAGTTGTAATAAAAGTTGTCATAAAGAAAGTTCCCTACGCTCTATCATCATCCTAGAAATATGATATTATGATTTCCTGAAACTGCAATTACTCTTTATTGCTTTCATCTATCCCGCAATTAAGTTTGCTGTATTTATAGTGTTTACCTCGGGTATAGTAAATATATATATATACACCTCATTTATGTGTATATTTTATTTTATTTTAAGCTGTCAAATTATTATAAATGTATGTAAGGAGATTTCACGCCAGACAAATAGCCTATCATTAATAAATAAAATGAACAAAAGTATAATTTAATTGTTTTCTATTATATAAATTCATACATTTATTTGTGCAATGTGTTTGGGTCACAATACGGAGTTTGAAAGAAAAACTACTCCCTCCATTTGCTTGAAACAGAGATGATGATACAATTTAAATAATAACGCTTATCGTTCCGAGGGGCCTAAAAATAAGTCAATTGTTTCTTAAGTATAAAGCATTAATAACATAAATAACTACCGCCTCATTTTGTAATGCAGCATATGCTTCAAAAACAAATAAAGTATTCAAAGACTGCTCGTTAAAAAGAAATCATAACATTTATATTTTAAACAATTCAAAAGATTGACATTCTATTACATCAGAAAGCAAATTATTCCAAATCTTTTAAATTGTGACCACACCAGTACACAACAAAAATAAATGAGGGGGAGGACAGGTGTAAGGGAGACAGGGAGAAAGGGGGTAGGAGAAAGGAGAAAGGGGGTGGAAGAAAGGAGAAAGAGGGTAGGAGACAGGAGAGGAAGGCTGGGAGAAAGAAGAAAAAGTTGGCGAAAAAAATAAAATATGAAAAAATAAAATATCTCTCTTTTTTCCGGTAAATTAAAAAAAAAATAAGGAAAAGAGGGGTGGGAGAAAGGAGAAGAGGCGTAAGAGAAAGGAGAAGTGGGGTGGGAGAAGGGTACCCCCTGTCCTCCCCCTCATAAATCAGTCTTTGGATGGACGATGAATGCTAATGCAGGTCTGTATTTATTAATAACAAATATTGATCATCAGAACTTATAAAGTGAGTAGCATACTGAAAGATAGATTGATTAATAATGGTTTTGCTTTTTCAAAAGTAAACTTGAGATTATTATAGACTATACTATACTAGTTACCGAATCGAGTTGGTACAACAAGCTAGCACGAAATTAAACATCAACAGACAAAATTAAAAAAATTGAAACATGATTACAATTACAAGCATTATTTAGGTTCCTGACACATGTATGTGTCAGTGTTATTCATTGGCAAACTGAATTTTGAATCTTAAAAGTGGTGGTGGTGGGTATTGAGAATAAGGTCCGAACAATCGTTTAAATTATATTTTAGAATTCGATACGTCTGTTCTATGATTTTGCTTCTATCGTTTTCTCTTTTAAAATAACCGATGAATTCACATACCTCCATGGAGTATGTTCTAAGGACAATACATTTACTAGTTTGCCTTTGGACGGAAACTATAAATAAAAATCAAAAATTGTCAGTTGCAATTTCCAACATTTTTTGTATATTGTTATCTTTTTTATGTACATGTATCATAAAACAGATTAAAACTTGCGGAAACTAATATTTTATAGATTGCACAAATGAAGAATTTTATTTTCTAAAAATATGCATTGTGTAGAAATAAAACATGCAGGAAATTGAGGTTTTAAGAGTATAACTTACCCTTCGTATTCACAACAAAAACAGACAAAAGAAAACGGCGACTGATTTGGTTAATATAAAAAAAAAAGATGTGGCATGATGGCCAATGAGACAACTGTCCACAAGATACCAAAATGACACAGACATTAACAACTATAACCATGTTAAAACTGTACGGCGAAAAGAATTCCAAGAGCTTTAGTGCAATTTGTTGTACGACATTCAATTTATAAACACTGCAATACATTTGTATTACAAATAAGGCATTTCTACAGGTTATCAACTTCCATAACTGTTATATTTATTAAGCATTTATATTATTTTTCATTGAATCTTGTTAATTTAACAAAATGCCAGTTTAAACTTCAAGAAGTTATCAACTTCCATAACTGTTTATTTATTAAGCATTTATATTGTTTTTCATTGAATCTTGTTAATTTAACAAAATGCCAGTTTAAACTTCTAGGGATAACTATCGTTTACCGCAGCCTTGTTAAAGGCTTTTAACAGTAAAGGTCGGGAGAGCCCTAAAATCTCACAAGATTCTCACAGCTTTTCCTAGATTTTCTCGATAAGTGTTCGAAGTATGAAAAACTATAGCGGAGAATATAAAAGTGATTCCTCCGTTTCAATTACAAATAACTGCATCGTCAAAGTTTAAGACGTTTTCATATCCAAGAAAAAGTACGTTAAGCTAGGAAGAGATTGCGCTCAAAGCCCTCACTAGACCAGATACTGTATTTCCATACATAGAGACTGTGATTCTGAGGCTTCCGTAATATTGCAATTATATTTGTTTGAGGAGATTGGATGTAATCCCGGGATGATGATGTTGTCGGCTTCAACAGAACGTTTTAATACCCCTGGATTACTGAAGGAAATTGAGTTGGCAATCGGCACGGTAATGATGCTCGTTATATCGATAGAAACGTAGTTTGAAGACAGTCAGTAAAAGATAAAATATTTGATGTAAATTTCGTTCAATCACATTCGGGATTTTTTCCCGTTACGCTCGTGGTAAATATAATCATTGCATCACAGTTTGAATGGAAAATTTTATTTTATACGTAGTTATATTAATTAGATATGTATTAATTTTACAGATGGAACGAATACTATAAAGAATATTGGTTACACAAAGACTATATTTTACTGTTAAATGTGTGTAGTTGGATTAACTAGTGCAGTAAAACATTTCATTTTCTTTTTTCATGCAGCTCTTCTTAATTAGTCATATAAAACTAATTACTATTTTAAATAATAAGTTATAATAAATAATTTGTACTTGAAAGTAAGTTTAATGTGTACGTTCCTAAAGTTAAAATAAACGCAACTTTATCAGTCTTGAAGCTAGTTTTGAGCATTTGGAAGTTAATTGTCAAAGACAATCAGAATCTAAAGGACCATGCAATACCATGTATTTTTTTTAAACATTTTTTTTCTGTGTCTTGTTCAATGACTTATCAATTTAAAATTAAAATAAGTAAACAAATTAATTGTACAGTTGTATTAAGCATCTTTGGTTTATTGTTTCCATGATGTACTAAACCAAGCCAATCGAAACAACTTCTTATAAGAGAAACAGGCTCATATCTCATTCACAAAATATTATTAATCATAATATACAAAGACAAAAATCAAAGACATAAAACAAACCAAATAAAATATATCTTTCAGAAATCGGCTATTATATTTTAGTGACATTTATCTTCTTCCATATACGAAAACATACTGTTATGAGCGGTATGAACACTGTATTTGAACATTAAATTGGAACAGACCAAAACATTATAAGATTTCTCTTGGAATAAATTTTAATTGTGACGACACGACAAGGAAATAAAAACCTCAACACGCATATATCTATACAAAGCCCATACTGTGCACATATTGCTGTTTAAATGTAATTTTATTTTTATAGTCGACCAATACATTATAAAGCTTAATATACATTTGAGAGCTAGTATGGTTCTGATTGATGTTCTAATTTGTAAATATCAAATATAAAAAAATCCTGAAAATATGTTATGTTTTTCAAATACAGAAGGTGGCGATAGGTCTGTATTGGCGTGATGAATCCGTGCTTTTTGTCTTTTGTTTTTATGCGTCACTTTTGAGCTTCATACTTAATAATGCAAAGGGCTTCTTATATACAAGTTGATAGGACGAGCAACTCTAATAGGTCATATTTTCTTGCTTTAAATATGAAAATTGGCGAGGAAACTATCAGAAATATAAAGGCCATAGATCGAAAATAAACTGACTAAGCCATGGCTAAAAAAAAAGACAAACAGACAAATCATAGTACACAGGAGACAAAATAGAATACTTAAGACTAAGCAGCACGAAACCCACATAAATGGGAGTGATCTCAGGTGTTCTTGGAAGATAAACAGAACATGCTCCACATGAGGCACCCGTCGTGTTGCTCATGGAAAAACGAAAAGACACAGACAACTAACATATAATACAAACAACTAGAATAAACACATGCACGAATATTACTAACACATAAAATGGAAAGGGGGGGGGGGGGTAAAGGGAATAAACGCATGTGTCAAAAGGATAAGTAGTCCCTGCTTCTTGCTAAATACCCCCCGTGCTGCTAGTTTTAAGTCATGTCCGATGGAGGAAGAAAAAACGTCTTTGACTATTTAAAGGAAATCATTTCATGAGTGGAAAAATCCGTAAAGCAAGAGATTAAACTGGAGCGGCCAAAAACAAAATCAACAAAAAAATCATTCTTTAATTTCACCCACAACTTGTTGACCTTGACAGATCAACTACAGATTGGTTAGTGTCTACCTGAAGTCCTGAACATTTCGGCATTATGTTTTAATTTACAGTTATATTATAGAGTAAATAGGTCATTTACAAAATATAATATTGTATTTTCAAAAGCCTTTATACATCGGTAATGGTCGTTTTTCATTTTCTCTCTAGATCGTGTGGGTTGAAGAAAATACGTCGTAACAAATTTAATTATAAATTAACATTTTACTTAAAATAACAATAAATACAAATGGTATGGCATGTACTATAGGCAATCTACGATAAGGACAAGGACATATAAAATTATAACTGGCAACTATTGGTATGATATACAAGGACAGACATTTTCCATTGCAATAGGCAAACTCACGAGTTTCTCCAAATGTCTTAAACGTGCAGAGAGCGTGACACACTCTTTAAATTACATTTATCTTCCACGTTATGATCGGACGTGGCTGCGTACTTGCACATCCCATATGAGCCAAACGAATGCCTAATTTTGCAGTGGTTTTATTGCTGTTGACGTAAGACATATTTTCTCTTTCAAAGTCTTTCAGGAGGTGAATTACATCTTAAACACTTACAGGTGCAAGTCACTATAACAGTGATACAATTTAGTATGTTGTTAATAAATGCTAATATTTGACGATCATATTTATCACCACGTTGTTTAACTATTATACACAACGTTTTGTAAGTATTTGATAAATGACCATAGAGGCTTTCCAAAAAAAAATTACTACTGCAATGTTGATTGTTATTTTCAAAGGGACTGTACAATTTATATTTAAGCGATGACAACAGGTCATACCAAATCTCTATCCCATCATCAATATCCTTTGATTTTAGTAACGGTGATGGAGTTACCCAAATGCGAATCAACAACAATCGCTTTCTATAAACTCCGATCATGAATGTGTACTTGTACGAGCATCTGCTTGCCCTTCCAGAACGTGTCACTTAGTTGTATTTCTTGTATTTTGTAAAAGAAAGTAGAAATATACTCAAGGGATAGGGGTAGTCGAAAGGGTTTATACCGTCTCTCCGTCGTATTTCGTTTTCGATATGGTATTGTCAGTCTTAATTCGAAAATAGAAATAAGCATGTGAAAGAGACAACAACCCGAACAAAGCAGATAACAACCAAAGGCCAACAAAAGGTCTTCAATGTGGCAACCGGGGATGGGTTTCAGATGGTCCCTAATTTAAAAATGCGTAATAGTTGACGGTAAAAACGGAGGTCATACGAAACTCCAAAACATATATATATGAACATACAAAACTAACAAAGGCCAGAGTATCCCAATTTGGGACAAGCGCAAAAATGTGGCAGGGTTAAACATGTTAAGAGAGATCCAAACCCTGCCGCTTAACCTCTTACACATGTAGAATAAACACACACAGAGTAATACGCACAGTGAATCTCAGTTTAAAAGAAAAAAGTAAAATCACAAAAATACTGAACTCCGAGGTAAATACTAAACGAGAAGTCCCTAACAAAATGGCAAAATAAAAAGCCCATGCACATCAAACGAATGGATAACAATTATGATATTCCTGACTTGGTAGATTGATCCTGGTTTAATAGCTAGGTAGACCTCTCACTTGTATGAAGGTCGAATCATGCGTGAAAATACAAACAGAACTGTGTAACAAAAAACACGAAAAAAAAGGCATATAGACCAAGCATTAGCAAAAATTAAAAACCAGAATACGCAATTATACCAAGTAAAATAACATAATGACGGGATGTATAAGTACAGAGCCACGTTGTAATGTAAAAAGCTGTATAAAAAGGCATATAGACAAAGAACAAAGCAACAATAAAACTCAAGCAACAAACAAGTTTTACAACAGTACAATAACGGGATGTAAAAGTACAGAGCCACGCTATATGTATCGAAGAAGCACATTAGCAAACATGAAATACAAGAAAACGAGAATATCATACACAATAATGACATAATGTACAAGTATCACAAGTAACTTGATAACCCCATTGAAAGGTCTTATGTATTGACCAGATTAACAGACTCTTTCGTAGAATCGTCCGAATGTAAACATCACGCAGGTAGAGATATAAAATAATTTTGTCGTTCAAAGTATGAAAATAATAGTCTAGTTTTACAGGCATATTCTATGCAGAATGTAAATTAGAAGTTTACCTTTTTTCTTGTGGCTTGTCTATCTGCTTATTGGGTAATTCTTCTAAGATAGAGCCACGTCATTAAGTATAAAAAACACAAAAAGACACGCGGACATGGCAAATATGAAAGATAATGCAAACAACACAACGACGGGATGCATAAGTATAGAGCCACGTCAAATGGATATCACAAAAAAAAACCCCAGACAAAACAGTAAAATCAATATTAATAAATACAAATAAAAGGAACTAATATTATTCACAGAATCTATACTTCGAGACCATCGTGTATTATTTGTGAAGTTGATACGAACTATTTATCCGCAATGTGTGGGTACCTTCCGATGAGCGTTTCAACTTTCTGCTGAAGCCACTGGGGATGTTTTAAATATTCTTGAGAAGGAGGTGCAAGCTCTTGAATACCAAATAAGTTGGGAAATGTATATTCCATATGCAGGTGAAGTTGGTATATTGCTACTAAGGTATGGGGAAATTGATAATTTCAAAGTTAAAATCGTCTCGTTTGTCATCGGTTCTTGTCAAATTCAAGTCTAAAAGTTAGACAGAGGAAGCCGTTCCTGTTGTTTCTTTAATTTCTAGTTTGGGAGATATATTAGAGGAACCCAATCAGAAAAGTTCGGATTGTTGGAAAGAACATCATCAATATTTCTGAAAGTGAAATAAAATAACCTGGCTTCTTTGATCTTCTTGTTTTTGACAAGTGTCTGAAGGAACTCCTATTCATATGAAAATAAAAAGAGGTCGGCAAGAAGTGGCGCACAGTTTGTTTCCAAGGGAATGCCGATAATTTGTTAAAAAATTCTACCTCCAAATTCAACAAATATGATGTCAATAGGAAGTCGGAGTCCGATGTCAGAATAGGTAACAAAAGAAACTAAGGAAAAGGACAATGATACATAAATTAACAAAGGACTACTAGAAGTTTCCGACGTGCCAACTCCAGACCTCGATTCCATTATTTTGCTTCATCATATGAAAATCAAGCACCATCCCTCCCGTTGGGGGTTTAGTATTATGCCATCATAAAATATATGAGAAATACATAACCCGTATCATTCTAATAACTGGATTTAGAAAATATGTGTTTATTTTCAAAGCAAAGAACCTATGGGTGAATCAATATTAATACCAAAGTATGCCGCTTTTAATGACCTGACAATGGTAATGTAACTATATCCCTTCCACATTAAGAATGTAAGAATATGAATATTCTTTTGGCCACTCTTTTGGACGGGAATCTCAACCAAAATAAGGTCTAGATATCGATTAATTTTTTCCTATTTAACCCATAACATATTTTTCTCTAAATGGAAAAATTTCTTTAGGCTTGGTTCATTTTCGATTAAATTTTTAGTGTTTCGAGTTTTTCTGGACAGTTTGTTTAAGAGCCTGGGTATGAGCGGAACCAAGTGAACACAACACTTTGTGCTCACTAGTTAACATGCACTTTTAAACCAACAAAATAATAACTATCTGAAATATAGCAAGTCTGAGAAATTGCATCAAAACCACAAAACTTCGTAAAAGGATATAATTAAGAAATCACAGACTAAATTGAAGAAAACTGATGAAAGTTTATGACTATCTAATGAAATAACAGTTTGCATTTCAAACGGATTAAATGACCCTCGCCGTGATAAGACATTTGTATGCTAATAGCCAATCATTGATCGCGTTACATGCCGATCAATTGTCGTGGATGGATTACGTTTGGCAGCGGGATAAAGAATGATCTGTATCATTACCGCAGTTAAATATGGATAATCAAATCCCTAAGTTTATTTCAATTTGCAATTGTACAATGAATAATGACTAAAATGACAATTCGTCTTTCACTGATGAAGACTCGTGGGTCAGTGATGGTAATTGAACCATATTTCTAACAAATGTTCTGTCAACGGTGACGTAAACAACCCATCAATAACAATACAATATGGGGACTTGGGAACAAATGTCACTATAAAGGTAATAAGACACACCAAACATTTTTTGTGTAAAGGAAGAAAAAAATGGAAATGCGAGATTTTTTAAATTTTTTCTGAAAAAAATGTCCGTAGTGGTTATGTCAAATTTAATAAATAGTTATGTTTTAAACATTAGATGATCTTTCTAATTAATATCACATTAACTTTACCACAACAACGATATTTGCCTAAAATCTTTATATTTATAACGATATCTAATGGATAATAAATTGTTCAAAAAACACCTTCGAAAAAAGTGGAATTAATTACTTTTGGAGTGTCAAGAACTCGTTGGAAGTTCTTGATAAATTGCATGCTTATATTGGTGATTTTGAATATGTTCACAAAGTTTTGATTTTTCTACCCTGTATACCACATTGCCTCACATTCTCATAAAGAAAACATTCACAAACCTAATTAAATGGTCATTTAAAAAGTCTGAATGTGAATATATATGTTCAAACTCCTTTATGTCATGTTTTAGTAGCAATAAACAAAAAAACTATGTCAATTGGACATGCTTTGATACTATATATGCCCTTGATTTTTTACTAGATAACCTTTTTGTTCGCTTTGGGGATTCAGTATATCGTCAGGTTATCGGAATTTCAATGGGGACAAACTGTGCACCACTTATTGCAGACCTGTTTTTGTATTGCTATGAGTTACAATTTATTACAAAAATAAGCAAAAACCCATCGAAACAACACCTCATGAACAAATTTAATAATACTATTAGATATTTGGATGATATTTTGGCTCTCAACAATGACGATTTATACTAAAGAAATTTATCCTGTTGAACTTACTTTAAATAAAGCTAATACTCACAATGACCACTGCCCTTTCCTCGATCTTATTATCTATATCACTAACGGAAAGCTGAATACTAAAATTTATGATAAAAGAGATGATTTTTTCATTTCCTATCGTTAATTATCCATTTTTAGATGGTGCCGTTCCCTTGTCACCATCTTACGGTGTTTATATATCTCAACTTGTACGATTCGCTCGTGTGTGTAAGATATATACGTTCAGGTATTTCACATCCAATTTTTATGGAAATATTCTTTATAAAGCACAAAGGTGTCAGTATTCACCTCAGAAACTAACAAATCCTTTGAACATACTTATTAAGAAGGGACATAGTTACGATACTGTTGTCAGGTCATTAAAGATTGCCTATTTTGGCGTTAATATTCACTTATAGGGTCTTTGCATCGGAACTAAACACATTTATTCAATTACCAGTTGTTAGCATGACACGGATTATGTTCTTCTCATATATGTTATGATGGTATGATACGAAACCCCTAACGGGAAGGATTGTGCCTGATGTTCATATGATGAAATCATAATCTTTCAGTCAGTTTAATTGAAGTCTGGAGCTGGCATTTCAGTTAACTGCTAGTAGTCTGTTGTTATTTATGTATTATTGTCCTTTGTTTTATTTTCTGTGGTTACATCTTCTGACATCAGACTCGGACTTCACTTGAACTGAATTTTAATGTGCGTATTGTTATGCGTTTACTTTTCTACATTGGCTAGAGGTATAGGGGGATGGTTGAGATCTCACAAACATGTTTAACCCTGTCGCATTTTTGCGCCTGTCCCTAGTCAGGAGCCTCTGGCCTTTGTTAGTCTTGTATTATTTTAATTTTAGTTTCTTGTGTACAATTTTGAAATTAGTATGGCGTTCATTATCACTGAACTAGTATATATTTGTTTAGGGGCCAGCTGAAGGACGCCTTCGGGTTCGGGAATTTCTCGCTACATTGAAGACCTGTTGGTGGCCTTCTGCTGTTGTTTTTTTCTATGGTCGGGTTGTTGTCGCTTTGACACATTCCCAATTTCCATTCTTAATTTTATTACGTATGAATTTATACCACTAGATCGTTCCAGTAATTTACTGGGGACATAATGGGAATAAGTCAATCGTCCATTTAAAGTATTTTCAAGCAGGTTGCAACAGCAATCTCAAGACATGCTGGACAATTCGTAACTTTTCCAGTGACTGCACTACAACAATAATCGGTCAAAGAGGGGTTTATTGTAACATTTGGGTTCCCTAATGTTTTAGGGTGTTTTGATAGAATTCTAGTACGGATCAAAGCCTCGTCCATACGAGAAGACGTACGTGTGTATTGAAAAGGATATCACGCTTTAAATATACAAGGTATTTGTGAAATTAGAAAAACGTTTTTAAACTTAGTCGATAGATGGCCTGGTTCCACCCACGATTCTTTGATTTGGAGTGAGTGTGTCATAAATAACTTCTTAAATCAGAAACCAAACGCTGGTCCCTTGCTTGGGAACCAAGCTTTCCCGCTGAAACAGTTCCTATTGTCACCTAAATGAAATCCATTAAATGATTATCTGTCATTTAACCATGAGAGTAACCTGAATGTTACGCGTGTTTTATATAAAGGAAAATGAGTGATCTCGTTGGTTGTTATCTTTAATATATAAAAAATACGACAACCGTTAACTGAAGTATTTGGATAACTTCTTTCAAAAATAAAGACAACAGTAGTATACCGCTGTTTAAAACTCATAAATCCATGGACAAAAACAAAATCGGGGTAACAAACTAAAACTGAGGGAAACGCTTAAAATATAAGAGGAGAACAACAACTCACCAAAAAATGTAACACACACAGAAACTGACTAAGCATTAGACAAAACCATTATGATAAAATTCAGTTTATTAAGTAAATTTGTTTAACTGCGGAAATTCCAATTTGTTTATAAAAGGTCATTGATATATTTTTCAATATATATTTTGAATTAATCTGCGCAAATGTAGTGAATTTTCTATAAATAAATTTCGCGCAAACGTGTATTTTTGACCGTGCAAACGAAGGACGAATTCGAGTAAAAGTAACGAGCCGCTATTTAGGATGTGACTAGCCAATGACGTTCTTTTTTGTGTGCATTCCTTAGTGGGTCATTGTCTTCTTTAGGTGGTATACAATATTCCATCGACATCCAAAGATCAAATAGTGTTGCATACGTGGTCTATTTTAAAAAATAATTATTTAGTGAAATGAAAATATTAAATTTCTGTTCAAAGCTAAATACAATCTTAATTTATGCTATCAAATAAAAAAATAGTTCAGAGAACAATAGGAGTGAGCTGTTCCCTCAAGCTATCACCTGGTGGTGCCTGAACAAGTGTTTTTGGGTACAATGATGTTGTTGGTCCTTTTTCTAATTTTGACTAGGGAATCTACCCACCATCATGAGTTCGATGATGTATTTTTACCCAGGAAACTTAATCATATAATTCAGAGTACCAGTATTGTTTGATAGCTATTCCAAGAAAAACTGACCACCTCTATCAAAGGAAAAGCACTTGTTTACGGTATTTGCATGGTATCGAACTACTTTGAATTTTATTCTCAATACAATTGCTGGTCAAGATTGGAATAAAAAGATAGTATAGATAAACAAAGGATATGAGGTATCCATGATCCATGACGGAAATAAAAACCAGTATATGCACATGGTTCTTTTTGGAAATGACTGTACCGGTTTGTTAGATCATCCTTAGTATATAGATATAAGTATACTCATTTCATAAGACTCTTTTTTTCATTTCGTCAAGTTTCATTACCCCGTTGTAAGGAAATGAATAACAATCAATTTCAATATTATCCAATGCTGTTTTCAACACATTTAAAATGTGTTCACGTATACTGTTCCAAAATACAAACCTAGACCAATAGTTAGTACCATTTTTATAATTGCATTGATACTATTTCACAAAATAAATATGAAACCTTTATTTTAAGGAATCAATATTTGTTTTTTTCCTTTTAATTCTAACAAATCTTGGTATTCTAACAGTCATCTCTGTAGCAATGGTTACTACTGTGATCTTATCAGATTTTCTCAGATCCAAATTATGATGAAGTTGATAAGTTAATTTAGTTAAATAGATTGCTAATTAATCCTTTCCAAATGAAATGCGACACACGACGATAGCTATCATTTCTGTGATACAATTCCCAATGGTGTTAACATGAGAAATTCACAATCTCTACGGGAGAATTGGTTATCAAAACTTTGTCGTCAAAAGAAAGCTTAAGGAGGGAGACTGAAAAATGAACTTTATTATCTGATACAGTTAACTTGAATATTTAAATTTGTAATTCACCACAAGATTTTAATTAATGTGAGGATTACATGGATGTCGAAGTAAATTATTCGGTTCAGAAAAGCGTGCAGTGTGAAGTTTTAAAAAGTTTTGTTAAGATATAATGCCTTTTTTTTATTATCCTGAAACGTATGAATGATAATCTTATTGATAAATGTAATGTAGATAGTCACATAGGTAACAAATTAAAAACATGAGCTAAGTTTATAAATTTAGGTACATCATCTCATAAATGATGGATTTTGCCGCAGTAAAACATTTCCCTAGTTTTCACATGATTATCACCTTTTGTACACCCCATGTATGCATGTGTATGATTATTCCTTCAACAGAGGGTGGCGATGGGTTTGTACAAAAAATGTAAAACAATTGTGAACTGAACAATTTTACCGTCCACAACTACAGAACCATGTTGGTTATTGGTTATAAGTATTATAAGTATGCGCAAACCCAGAATATTTATACTAGAAGCTGTTCTCAGTGATATTTTAAATTATTATATTTCACGTTAAAAATGCCATATTTTGATTGGCTAATACGACGGTGTAAATTTACTCTATCATATGGCTGAGCGGGTGACAATTTTTTTGAATGTTACACTCTCGTCCAGACCAATCAAAATCGATATTTTAAAGGACAGTAAATTGAATTCACATCAAGTAAATAAATGCAATGCTCAAGTTCTAAGTTTTGGCTCCGATTTCTTTATTTGACTGTCAAAATAAATAAAAAAAAACATCTTGCTTAACATTTTTTCAATACCCGTAACGTTATGTACGTGACGTCATAGAAAAATACTTTTAAATACAATTTATCTGTAAAAGCCTATAATGATAGGACATTTAGTATATTAAAAAAATAACACATAGCTGAGAGGGTGATAGAGCAGATTGGTACCCCTCGAAAAAGCATTGTCAACCTTGGCCTCCCGGGGTAACAATCTGCACTATCACCCTCTCAGCTATGTGTTATTTATAAAGTCATCATCTACCTGTTGCGTGTTTCTTTTATGTATGTTTTTTCGTGTTTTCCCTTAAATTATTAAATATGGATTGATAGTAAGGTACAATATTCTTATTTTTTTCTAGTTTTTGAAATTTAATTTCGAAAAGACAGATTGAAACATGATAGCTAAGCTTTTGAAAATTGTTGTTAATTATAATAAAATTTTGCAAATAAGCTAATACATTTGTACAAGTCAATGCGGAATACACTTCGAACCGCTTGAAATATATCCATAATGAAACTAGACGGCCATTCGATCAAAGCCAAGATTTGTAGTCCTGTATTTGATAAAATTTCTTCTTTTCTTAATTTTAATTATATTTAGTAAATCACATGCGCGCTCCATCATTTCGTTCAAACTTCGTATACCAAGTCAGGAAAATGGCCATTATAGTTCGTTTCTGTGTGTTGCATTTTAGTGTTGTGTTTCTGTTGTGTCGTAATTCTCCTGTTATATTTGATCCTTTTCCGTCAGTTTTAGTTTCTAAACCAAATTTGTTTTTTTCTCTCAATCGAGTGATGAATTTCGAACAAAGGTAATATGTATACTCATGTTGCCTTTATGTATAAAAAGAGAGAATTTAGTAACCAGAAAACACTTTAAAATCTCAACCCCTAAACGAGCCTTCCCGAAATCAGTAGCTTCGTCGTAGTTTGTCTCTTCATATAAATACATCTTATTTTTCACTGCAAGAAATGAGTTTTTTACCCTGGCATCGGTAGAACATATCATATTCACATTTGTATGATCTCAGGAAGATTTAACCATCTGGTAAATACAAAATTCGAGTTTTAAAGATACATGTACTTTATTGTTGTTGGGTTGTTGTCTTATCCAAAATTAACCCCTTATGGTGTCACACCACCAATTACTCCCTCAAATTTAAAACGTATGTGAAAGTAGGCCTACTCGGACAAAAATAAAGCATTTGATGTCATTAGTTACTTAAACTACCCTAAAAAATGAAACTTTTTTGTGAAAGAGAAATATATTTTAAAAGATCATTTGAGTCCAAACGAGTTGAAATTGAGGATTAATGTGCTCCATAGTATACTAATTTAAGATTTCAATGGGGTTATTTTAGTGGTACATCAGTTCGGAAGGTCTCTTCTTTCTTATATGGCTTTAAAGGTATGTTGACAATTGGCATGAAGAAAGGCGATACCTTTACGATTCAGGACATACATAGTTTGTAAGAGGTTAATCTTAAGATAAAAGATTTAGGAAGCTATGGAAATTGCATAACTGGGTGGAACAGATAGGGACTTTTAATTGGTGGTCTGACACCTTATGGCAAAATTGAAAATGCAGGAAATTTCCATTGTAAAGGTTTTGCTATCATACTCTATACATTTAAAACGTATAACACAACTTTTTGGAATTTTTGGTCCTCAATGCTCTTCAACTTTGTATATGTTTTGGCTTTTTCACTATTTTGATCTGAGCGTCACTGATGAGTCTTATTTAGACGAAACGCGCGTCTGGCGTATGAAATTATAATCCTGGTACTTTTGATAACTTTAAGGACATTATATCTTTCCTTGATAAATAAAGAAGACAAAGCAAATAATAGCAAGTAAATTAAAGAAGTGACACAAAGTTCCTTTAATTCATTATCAAGATTGTTTTTTGCTGTAATTGAATTAAGTCTTTCAATATGATAACAAATTTGGCATCGAAAGAATGGAACGCACGCCGATGTCAATTTATGTCCAATTAAACTATATAATGTTGGAAGATTGTAATGAAACGGATTGAAGCTAAAAATCTGTCACTCATCAAGAAAATATTAAAACCTCACTTGAAGTATGTTCAACGTAGAATAAAAGGGCTCGTTTTGATTCACATGTTCAAGTATTGGCAACATGCATGCACGCTCACAGTCTTAGATATCTTAAGAAAATGAGAAATAAAAAGATTTGCAGAGTTAGTGAATGAGTTTAGGTTCAATACCAATTAATTCATGTTTATATCGTCCTAAGCTCATATTGACTTTAATAAATCAGAGAAATTAAATTTAAGACGGATGACTTAATTATTATATTCCGTTAATAAATATTTTACAGCATGCTACTGATCTTTTGGTTTAGGTCTGAATCACCTATCATACACTAAGGATCTGTATAGTAAATACCATTGGATTCTATGGTGGTAAAATAACAATCGCATGTAATTCTGGATTTGTGACAAAATCTCAGGTTAACAAGAAAAGTTTCCAACCAAACCTCAAAATAAGCTGGTATTTGATGATTAATTGTATGATATATACAAGCAGATTTCTAATGTTATTAATGGCATTTCTGGTGAATTAATGGTCTTTGAATTTAAATGCGGAATGGATTTGGTCGATTTTCCGGATGACTTGAGTAACTGCAAGTCGATAAATCCAATCATATTGTTTTGTTTAACGTTAAACGACGGCAGTAAAAGGCTATGATACAATTCTATTTGTAATTATCATCCAAATAACCATTTGACGACAAAACGACTGTAAACAATTCCGAACGAGATTACTGTCATGTCTTCTAGCTAAACAAATCAGGATTAATTTGTATATTGAATATCTAAATGAGGTATCGTCTGTTTCCAAACCAAAAACAGTGATGTTGGAAACGATACCGTCATTGAAGAAATGTCCTCTGACAAAAGAAATAACCGACCTTTTATGCTTGTCTTTATAAATCAACTATATTATATCAAAATTATTCATTGAATAAAAAAGATGACGACCTATATCGGGTAATTTATTTTTTTGAAGATATGTTTTGTGTGGTAATCTATTTTTTTGAAGATATCTTGTAACTAAATACAAAGAGCAATGTACTTTATACTGATCATTTGAAAGGTTGTGGTTTTTGTGTTTAGAATTCAAAGTAACTTGAATCACTCATATACACCGACACCTTGAAATCACAAACTAAAACACACACTAACAAATCACTTAAAAGTACAATTATTTTTACTGTAAACCAATAGATTATTCAAATATACATAATTTTTAACGTAAAACTGTAAACATAAAGATTATTCAAGTATTCATCACGATGATTGTCCGAGTTGTCGGCTGGAATTGTTAGTGAGAATAGGGGTAGACTAGTTCCGTTATGTACTTCAAGAGAATATGAGAACTTTAACCATGCAGATAGTGAATCATTTAAGTCGTATCTAGTCATCTGTAAAATACTAAATATACCGCAATAATAGTAGACTTAATCAAAATAAATCCATGATTTTAACAATTCCGTCTTTGAAATTTTAATATAAATGATGTAATCATAAAATTCAGTAAGATGTAATAGCAACTAGTCAAGTGCTTTTCTCAGGAACTATACTTCAAAGTGAAAAAGTGTTGGATAGATTGGTAAGCATGTCGCCATCCGTATCGCCATTCTCTCGCGTGACAAGTGTCGAAGTGTTTGAAGTAGAAATTTAAGTATTTATTTCAAATAAAATGAGGCACCATACCCCATAGCGTTTTAATTTTCTTAGTTTATATTTTGGAAAGCTAACAAGAAGATTTAATTTCCCTTATACTGGTAACGAACATCAAACTTTGATCAATTAATAAAATCATTATGATGCTTGATATGAAGATTAAAGTAATAATTATCCAATTTATATACTATGTCTACGGATTTATCAGAAGTCAGGGTTTGTCTTTAGACAAGTGTAATGTAAAAATTAAGAGGTACTTCTTTATACTTTTGATGCTACATGGAAAATTAATTCCCCCTTAACACTAACAAGTGCGAAAATATCATACCACTTTGCAGTTAGATATTACAACATTACGTCTAATTAAAATGACCAAACCCCATTACATTTTACGATTAGAACTAACATTTTTCAAAGTCAACAATAATTACTACATTTTCAATTAAAAATTACAAAGCAAAAATATTTGCATCTAAAATTTTCCCTTGAGAAGGAATTCATTTTGCAGTCAAATTATAACTGTTTAATTTTGCTATAATAATTGTGATTATAATAAAATTGTAAAATGCATGTTTTAACCGAAGTATTTCTGTGAAATTGGAAGATATTTTAGTCATTAGGATATGAGTTAAAGAATTATGGTAAATAAGAACTCTGTTTAGAAATTTAAAAACCTGTGAAAAAATTACCTTTTTAATTTTTTTTCTAACTGTTATGATAACATTTTACATATCAAATGAAGTAATACTTATGGAGACAATTATTACTTCTGAAAATTTGAAACTCAAATCTGCGTCACTGCGACAAGGTTTGTAAATTGATACATTGAATGCAATTATCAATACCCACATAAAAAAAATAATATTTGCATTTTTAAGTCATTCCAAGACGAGGAAGAGTAATACAAATATTTCAAACAGAAAGTACACGTTGTAATTATATAATTAAAATTTAGATACACGGAATTGACAAATCGTTTTGTTGGTCAGTAACTTCTATATGAAGATTTCTAAGTAATGAAATGCCGATTAACCTTTCACACATCATCGATGTATTATACTAATAACTGGGTGATAGAATATTAATAAAAATTTCTCTTGACGGCACCAGGTAATCTCACGAGATTTTGATGTGATTTCAGGTCGCATGAACGCGTGTCACAATAGCAAAATAGCAGAGGTCAACATGGTGTTTGTCTTGTGTAAAGCGATTACAATTTTTGATAGCTCTTCAACATCTGTCCTTTTTGTTTGCAATGATAATGATTTGCATATTCATAAGATTACGGGACCTTAAGGTTACTAATTGTACATATTTACATGCAGGTTTCATACAAACGGAGGAGCATCTCAAGTATCCATCTGGTGTAAAACTAGTAATTTCCCATACTGTTATCAAGGAAATGTGGTGATATGGTACAAAAGGTGGACCAGTTAAAGAATAAAAACAAAATAAAAATTAAACTGATGCGCGGTAGAGTAAAAATAAATTATAAATAAAATTAATTAATACTAGCTGTTGATATAGAGAAAATATGACTTCTTCCAAAAACTACTTAAAAAATATACTTGCAAAATTTGGGGGAAATTACCTATGGATAATGACAGAAGAGGGGTTCCATACCACTATAGGAAGAAAACTCTAAAAATCAGATGAACGTTTTAATGTTGTGACGTTACGCACGTTATTGTGTCAATACCATGTAATCAACCAGTCCACACTAATAAACAGTTTTTTTTTGTGTAAAATCATAACAGTTAAGTTATATAAAACTTATATCCATAGACTAGACAGGTATTTCCTATTCCCCCCCAAAAAAAAACACCCTACAAATTGTTTTATCATATTCTATAATAGTCTAAAACAAGGACAACATATTGACAAAACGTCAAAAATATGCGTGTCAGACGTAACAGACTATACCTATAATAACTTTAGGAGGGGTGTTTGTGTTCTTCAAAATAGTGATATATCCACGAAAATACGAATGAACGATATGCTTTATATATAAAGTATTACAATATTACTGAATATGCGTTCCTGTAACGAACAACGCTATTTTTTGGCAAAAACAAATAGTGTTCATAATGGTCAGACTTTTGAAAATGTTAAGTTATCACGGTCAACCAACTAGTGATGCGTCCATAACATGCTCGCAACTTCACCATTTGGAACTCTTGGTTTAATAGCTTCCTTGTGTGTAGCAATCTTCTATCAAGGAAATCATGATAGGAAATACAGGCGCGTGAATATCGTATCAGTTATGAGATATATACTCCGTGTGTAGGCGCTGCTGGAATGTGGCTACAAAGAAATTGAAAGTTTACAATTGGGAAGCTGAAATTATCTCTTTTGTCGTAAATAAAATTGAGAATGGAAATGGGGAATGTGTCAAAGAGACAACAACCCGACCATAGAAAAAACAACAGCAGAAGGTCCCCAACGTGTAAATTTTTGTTTTCAACCGACTCTAATTGTCATTTTCTAGATGTAAGTCAAGATATAAGGCAGACTTAACTGTACCTTTAGTATCCTTTATCTCTAGTTCGATTCAACATTGTCACCAGACTTTGTATTATTTAGTGAGAGAACATCCTCTTTATAGCGGGACGTAAAGTTAAGGATATTGCTAACTTCTTATCTTTCTTCCTAAGAAGTTCCTGTAGGAAGTCAACCTCATATTAATAAAGAAACAAGTCGGCAAGACGAGGGGTACAATTGGTTCCCATTGGAATTTCGACAGTCTGTTTAAAAACACGTCCTCCAAACGTAACAAATATGTTGTCAATCAAGCATCTTGATAATGTTAGTTTCAGAGAATATTTTTTTAGAATCAGGATGATTCTTTACAAAGTAGGATTTATCCTTCCACAAGACAATATACTTGTATCTACGTTGGCCATTCTTTTTAATGAAACAAAATAATACCAACTCTTTCAATATGTCTTTTAGTTTTGAATGGGGAATACTTGTGTAGAGTGTAGAAAGGTCAAATGTTTTGATACTATTGCAAAGGAGTAGGTCCGGTAAGGGCCGAATTTGGCCTCAAATTTCAGGTTCATCTAACGAAATATTTTGGACACTTTTTAAACACTTACGTGTCTATTTCAACTGTAACTGATTTAGGCATTTACAATGCTCCGATTCAAGCTCAAATAGGAAAAATCTATCAAATATGCCAAATAACGTCACTTTTCAGATGGTGTTTGTCAAAATTGAATGTGGCCGCATCCGTGTTCATCCTTAACCTTTATATATGTTGTGTATTGTCATCAAATACAACTTACATTTCAATATTGAATGAACACGAATGCGGCCACTTTCATTTAAGACGGAAACCATCTAAAATTTAACTAAAATGCTAAAATTGTGAAGATTTCAGTAATTTAGCATGACTAAATGATGCTAGTACCTGATAAATGTGCATTGTATTGTCAAAAACAGCCCTGACTTTTGTAGCGGAAGCATTCTACTTTCAAGTAAATAGCTAAAAGATTACATTTTTACAATTTTGTAAAACTGCTATATTTTGGGGCCAAAAAGAGGTCTAACTGAACCTAATCCTTTTTTAAGTATCCACATCTGATTCACGCCACCTCTAAAATAGGCAGTTTCACAATATCTTTGGAGCCCGTCTTTGATTATTGTGATAAAATAGATGTTAAATTTGATTTATTTTTGTGTAAAATAACCTGAAATATACTGTTTTTCAACCATTTAAGGCTTTATGGATACATGAATGAAATATATAAAATGTTGTCTTATATTCAATGATTAATCAGGCTATATACAGTATCAAAAGTTTACAAATTTTCATCATACATTTCGCAAATAAAATACTTATCTCTTCTATAACAAAATTGTGCTAGATTGTTTTTGGTATTGAAGAAATCCCTACTTAAATCTGGTTAAAAATAAATCCTATCCAACTAGTATTCAGTTCGGTGCTCTAGGCATGCCGAAAAGTCGGTTTCACATTCATTATATTAACAAAACGATTCTTTGGTATCCGATCATTGGACAAACGAAATTCGTTGTTTTTACTACTGCTGGTTAAATCATTTTGAAACAAGAATGTGTCTTTAGTTCACGGATGCCCCACTCGCACTATCGTTTTCCATATTCAGTGGAACGTGAAATTGGGGTCACAACTTTGATTATTTAAATTAGAAAGATAATATCACAGGGAACATGTGCACTATGTTTCAAGTTGATTGGACTTCAGCTACACCAAAAACTACCTTGACCAAAAACTTTACAACCTGAACTTCTATTTTCTATGTTCAGTGGACCATGAAATTGGAGTAAAACATTATTAATTTTGCATTAGAATTAGAAAATTCATATCATGGGGGAACATGTGTACCAAGTTTCAAGTTAATTGGACTTCATCAAATCTACCTTGACCAACAAATTTTTCCTGAAGCAGGACAGACGGACGAACGGACGCACAGACAAAGTAACATAATGCCCCTCTATTATCATAGGTGGGGCAAACACAATGTACTGTGGTTTCATAAATTTTCGTGGATTACGGATAACTTACAGGTACGTGGATATTTAATTTCGTGGTTTAGCGGAAGTCTGCGTATAAACCTACAGAAAATTTGTTATTCGTCGAATATTAATTTCGTGGTTCACATGTAGCCACGAAAATTGGTATCCAACGAATAATAATGAATCCACAGTAATTAACTTCCAATAGCAATGTACCAAGTTCACCTGCATATGGGCTATACATTTCCTAACTTATTCGGTATTTAGAGCTTGTAGTTTCTACTCCAGACTTTGAAAACGTCAAAGTGTCTAAACAGTATTGATGAACCAGGAATATATTTCAAAGAACGTCTCGTCTTTTTTCTACAAAAGTTTATTGGAAGATATCATGACCTTGTTGATGAATATTCCGTATCAACTTCACAAATAATACAGGATGGCATTAAATCATACATTCTGGGTATTGACGGTGTTTATTATCGCAATAAGGTAATACAATTTTCATTTATTTGTCTTTAATTAATATTTCTTTTACTGATTGGTCTAATTATGGATGATGGTTCTGTACATCCCGTCATTGTGTTTTTGTTTTTCATTCTGGTAAATGTGCTTTGTCTAAATGCGTTTTTTGTTTCTTTGATTCATACGACGTGGCTCCGTACTCATACATCCCGTCATAGTGCTATAGTAAAATTTTTATTTATTTTTTTCAATTATGCTTTGCTTTTATGCCTTTTTGAGTTGCATGTGACGCGGCTGCGACGTGTACATTCTGTTATTGTGTCATTGGAAATGTTTGTTGCGGACTGTCTTACAAGTGAGAGGTTCAGCTAGCGACGTGTACATTCTGTTATTGTGTCATTGGAAATGTTTGTTGCGGACTGTCTTACAAGTGAGAGGTTCAGCTAGCGACGTGTACATTCTGTTATTGTGTCATTGGAAATGTTTGTTGCAGACTGTCTTACAAGTGAGAGGTTCAGCTAGCTATAAAGTTAGGTTATATCCACCATTTTCTGCATGGAAAAATGCCTGTACAAAGTCAATATGACCGCTGTTGTTCATTAGTTTGATCTTCTGCTTTTGTCGTGTGATTGGGGGCTTCACGTTTTGAAATTTCCTCGGAGTTCAGTTATTTTGTGATTCAACTCTGTCCAAAATTTTAATGATTAAATAATGACGCATGTTATTTTACTAGCATTACTGTTGGAACCAATTGTGCACCTCTCCTGGTCTACATTATCTGATACTATATATTTCACACCAGTTGGAGTTCCTTCAAATACAATAAGATCAAAACTCTACAATGTCGAGGAGCTTCCAGTGTTAAACTCGATCAATCGAGCCAGGGTTTTGTCAAATAACGGGTTTCTCGTTTACTCTCTACTTTCGCCACTGCTGGTGAACGTTTCGTCCCCGAGGGTGTCACCAACCCAGTAGTCAACATTTCGGTGTTGACATGAATATCAATAATGTGGTCATTTTTATAAATTTCCTGTTTTCAAATCATTACATTTTCTTATCCCAGGCATAGATTACCTTAGCCGTATTTGGCACAACTTTTTGGAATTTTGGATCCTCAATGCTCTTCAACTTTGTACTTGTTTGGCTTTATAAATATTTTGATACGAGCGTCACTGATGAGTCTTATGTAGACGAAACGCGCGTCTGGCGTACTAAATTATAATCCTGGTACCTTTGACAACTATTTACTCTAAAAAGTTCATTAGAAGGAACAAATACCTTTTAGATAGTCATTGTCTTCTCCACAAATAATACAAGATAGTACTAAATTGTAGATTACAGCTGCTAAAGTTTTGTATCATTTCATTATATTGCAGTTTTCCTATTATATGTCTTTGTGCTGTATACTCCCATTTGTCGTATGACTTTTAGGTATTTGTGCATTCAGATAATTTGGCTTTTGACGTTCATGGTCCAAGTTGATCCAGAAGTGCAGTTCAAAGGCAATATTTTTTTTTTTTACTCTTGAATTTATATTTTACTTGTTTATTTTATTATTGTATAGTACGGCATTATGATTTAAGTACAATCAACTTCACACTGACTTGTATTGTTGTAAGAGTCTAATTGTAATTGGTTTGTTAGTTTAAATTTGTTAGGCAGTTGTGTTGTATTTCTGTGTTTTATATTTACACAGTTTTGGTTTCGGGAACCGCTAATTGTCGGTTGTGGATCCTTACCCATTGTTTCAATATGAAAACAACACGTTTAATATTTTTTTTGCGTCCGAAGCGCTTTTCTGGATTTACCTTTATCAGAAACGCTCGAAGCCAAACATTTGTTATCCGAAGATGTAAAAGTACCGAAGTTAGCTATATTACCGAGTTTATACCACCGGTTCGAGTCAGGAATAGAACAGTTTGTTGAATTAGTATAAATTTTGAATATAACTTAAGGTTCAGTAATTTTGACAATACATTTTTTGGAACAATTCAGATGGAACACAAATTAAAACTTTTCAAGCAACAACTCCTGAAACCATTCGTGAAAATTTGGTACACTACGAAAACCTCGTATTTTAGTGTTAAATTATTTAAAATTAAGGAATGTATGTCCCTCCTCCACAGCTACGATTCTGTTCCCATCTTTGGCTATAATGTTGTTTTTTTTGTACCTATTCATATTTTTAATAAGCTTTCGATTTTAAAATATTTTGACCTCGAGCATCACTGGAGAGACATTGGTTGACGAAATTCGCATCTGCTGCAGAAAATTATCCCTTTATGTTATTAGTCCCAAATTGGTATATGTTGAATCTAAATACATTGGATTGATATCTTATCAACGTACCTTTTAAATAAGTGATATAAACAAAACATAGCAATAATTAATGCTTAAAAAGAGGGACGAAAGATACCAAAGGGATAGCCAAACTCATAAATCTAAAATGAACTGACAATGCCATGGCTTAAATGAAAAAGACAAGCAGACAAACAATAGTACACATGACACAAAATAGAAAACTAAAGAATAAACAATACGAATCCCACCAAAAACTAGGGGTGATCTCACATGCTCCGGAATGGTAAGTAGATCCTGCTACACATGTGGCAACCGTCGTGTTGATAATGTGATTACAAATATGGTTAATAGTCTAATTCGGTAGGTCACATGCATGAAAGGGAAGGGGATTTTAGTTACGACGTAAGGAACATATTTATTTTTTAAATTGTTATTTGGATGGAGAGTTGTCTCATTGGCACTCACACCACATCTTCCTATATCTATATCCGATATAATTTGTGAAACGGTTATTCTATACCGGTCAACCAACTTGTAATGGTGTCCGTATCTGTAGTATCCTTTATCTCTAGTTCGATGGGATAGATGCGTTCCACATAATCACCAAATTTTGAATAGTTTAGTGAAAGAACATCATCTATATAGCGGAAATTAAGAGTTAAATGATATTGCTAAACATATCGTTTTATACAGGAAAATTAAATTTTTTATTAAAATTGAGTAATTAAGATACAACATTAAGACTTGAGCATGATCTTCTTGAAGTTGATTGCAATCTTTATTCCTGAAAGATAACATGAACAATACGACGGGTGCCACATGTAGATCATCAACTGCTAACCCTACTGAAGCACCCGAGATCACCCCCAGTTTTTGATGGGGTATGTGTTGCTAAGTCTTTATTCGTTTAAGTTGTGTGTGCTTATTCTATTATTTGTCTGTTTGTCTTTTTTTTAGGCATGGTGTTGTCAGTATATTTTCGATCTATGAGTTTGATATCTGGTATCTTTTATTAAAGAACTCAAAAGGATATTTTTTTTAAACAAGTAAAAAACAGTTCATTCCTCCTTCCTACAGAAGTTTTGTCGCAATATTTGACGAGTTATATGCGATTCTAGGTAAATGATTCAAACCTGAGATATGTAAAACAAATTTGTATATAAATTTCTTTTTGCAATTTAAGAAGCCAATAACACATATAAAACTCTCGTGTTTCAGCAGCAGCTTCCAGCAGTGAGTATATATATGCATACAATAAACAAATTATATTTAAATTTAGTCATATCCTATCATAATCACTACGCAGCACTGAACATTTCTCTCACTACACCAGCTTTAGGTTTAAATTTCTCTTTAATAAACATCTTTTCATACAACCAAGGAGCCTTGTTAAAATTTATTTTTTCACTCTTTTGGTCTTTTGGAAAATTTTATTGTGTTTGTGCTGTATTTAGACCCCTATACAACAAAATAGCAATGGCAACGTAAACGTTTTTTTAGAAAAGTATTTTTTTTTTAGTTCTTGTGATAAACAAGTTTAATTTTGCATTTTCAATACGCGACGATTCTTTATAAATGAGCTGTTTAAAGCACTAACATCTTTGACCGGGTAAGAAAGATAACCCCTTTTAAAAAGTCAAGACGGATTATTGAAGATTTTGAAAGAAAGCTAAATAAAACCTTAAGATGTAGTAATGGCTGTGATTATACACGTCCACGAATTCAATAAAAAAATTACCAATGAGTACATTTCTTTCACATATATATCCAGTACAATTAAATTTATGTGTTTTCAATAATGCAGAGAAAATGTTGTTTTTAGTTCTGAAAATTTCAGTCTTTTATAGGTCTAAATGTTTCAGTATTTTTTAGGACTGAAAACTACAGACATTTTTCAGTAATCAATATTTCAGTTATAATTCAGTACTTTAATTGCAGTCATTTTTCAGTACAGCGAGGAGAATTCAAAACGGTAAAGTACCTAATCAAATGGCAAAATAAAAAACTCAAACACAGCAACGAATGGATAACAACGTATTCCAGCCTTGGTTCATGCATTTTCTTGTGTGTAGAAAATGATGGATTATCTGGTTTTATAGCTAGATAAACCTCTCACTTGTATGACAGTTGCATCACATGCCAATATATTGACAACGATGTGTGAACAAAACAAAAACACAATAGGTTAAAATGTCAAAACCTTGATTACTATTAAAACAAAGCATGTAAAAAATAAATACAAGGCATATAGACAAATTACACAATCAGAAAAGAAAGACAATAACTCCTAAAATTAAATTTTTTACAATAAGAAAATGACGGGAAATACAGAGTCACGTCATAAATATCAAAGGAGCACAAACACGCATATTATAGACAAAGGACATTAGCAAAAATGAAAGACAAGAATACAAAAATTATCATAGAAAAAAGTAATATTACTAAAATTCTGAACTCTGAGGAAAATTCAAAACGGAAAGTACCTACTCAAATGGCAAAGTCAAAAGCTCAAACAATTCAAACGAATTACTAACACCGGTCGTATTCCTGACTACGTACAGGCTTTTTATGAGCCACGTCATATGTATCAAATAATCAAGAAATAATACAAAAAAATATTATGGAACTATAACACAATGACGGGATGCACAGAGGACCAGAAACAGACTAAACAGTAAAAGTAATATTCGTTAAAAGACATATTAAAGAATACTATAACACGTTTATACCTAGATGATAAACAACGTCTGTACCCAGAATCTATACTTACAAGAACATCGTGTACTATTTGTGAAGTGATAGAGAATATTTATGAGCAAAGTCCTGTTACCTTCCGATGATCTTTTTCAGAAAAAGGAAGAGACGTTCTTTGACATACACCTGGTTCATTAACTTCTGTTTAGAAACTCGTGATATTTTACAGTCTAATACCGTGTTCTCAGTATAAAACTTCCTCCGGGTCGAACCCAGGATCTTTACCCTGAGTTGTTTACCTCAGTTAACACTTATTAAAATGAAATCCACTTTGGGTTTTCCCTAAAATGAAAAAAGTGCACCTAAGCGTCAAAACTGTAAACAGCGTAAATGACAACATGGACAGCACCACGTTCCTTGTGATCTTCACACTGTCATTGATAAGGAAAAGTTATCGCATAGTTCAAAATTTAATGCGTAGGAATAGATTACCCATGCAAAGAAGAATTAGCTCCACTTTGAGTTTTCCCTTAAATGAAAATAGGACACGCAAGCGTCAAAATTGTAAACAGAGAATATGACATGTACAGCACTATGTTATTTATGATCTCCACTCTGTCATTGATTGTCGTAAATTTCTAAATTTAAGGCGTAGGATAGATTATCCAGACAATTTTTTTTTATGAATTTTCTTCATGTAAGAAACAACTTACTGTGTTTATATATGCTATCTAAACCACACTCTATCAGAAACATTTGGAGAAAACCCAGACCACGGAACTGGCGGAACAACATTGTACCGGATTTCTTCGAGGAAGAGTAAATTGAAAACGAGTTGATAAGGAATCATTCATTTTTTTGAAAGAACAGTTGCAAGACAGTTTAAAAAAACCTTTAGAATAGCATTAACTGTTGAATTGAAATTAGAAAGTGCATTATGGAAGCTGGCTTCAAATTGTGAATACAGAACCATAGGACACTTGTTTGGGAAAGCGAGAAGCACAGCACGTTTTGTGTTCAACGATGTGGCTGTTTCTGATTGACGAGTCAAGCTCCTCTTGAATTATAGATTCTCCACAAATTGACAACAAGGTCTTTGTCTCCTGCTCATTTGATCTGCTCGCCGCGACAGTTTCGCCTTTATCGTCAGCCCGTTTTTCGCTGAACCTTACAGACGACAGACAATAAAGGCAACAGTAGTATACAGCTGTTCGAAATTCATAAAACGATAGAAAAAAAACAAATCCGAGTTACAAACTAAAACTGAGGGAATCACATCAAATATAAGAGAACTACGACACAACAGAAACGAACTATAATATAACAATGGCGATTTCCTCGACTAAGTACAGGGCGTTTTAGGATAGAAATGATTGGGCCTGGTTTTTGTGGCATGCCAGACCTCCCGCTTTATTAGCAATGTTAATTATAACATTTAAAAAAAAAGACAACATTACATGACTACAATACAAATAAATGGGAGAAAATATAGGACAGAGAAAACGATTAATAGCCAACAAAAGGTACCTAGCTAAAAATTGAATACGCCAGACGCGTAATCAATAATAAGACTACCCAGCGACGCCCAGATGAAAAAAAGTTTGAAAGCCAAAAGCAAGTACAAAGCTGAAAAGCACTGAGGATCAAAAGTTCCAAAAATGTTGTGACAAATACAGCCAGGTTTACTCAACTGGGACTAGAGCATCCTTAAAATTAAGAATAGTACATACTTTGGCAAACAGTAATTTTTATAAAATGAGAGAAAACGTCACGCAACATTAAAGCAAAAAAGCACTTCACATTAACCCTACCTTCAATGAGGGGTAATTTTAATTCGGGTTTAAAATTTCAACCCTGGTATCTGTGATGCGTTTATTTGCCCCGGTTGAAGACGTTCACACTACCTTAATTTTAACCGGATACAAAGGCATAGTGTGAACGGGGTATGAGTTGGAGCTGCTAGCACCTAAATACCATAAAACTTGGTAATATATATATATCTAATATGCAAGTGAAGTTGGTTAATTGCTACTAAGGGTGGGGAAATTGATAATTTCTCACTTTAAATCGTATAGTTTGTCATAGATTTCTGGTACTGAAATGCTGCGTGTGTCAAATTCGAGGTATAAGTCTAACTAGAGGCTCTAAAGAGCCTGTGTCGCTCACCTTGGTCTATGTGCATATTAAACAAAGGACACAAATGGATTCATGACAAAATTGTATTTTGGTGATGGTGATGTGTTTGAAGTTCTTACTTTACTGAACGATTTTGCTTCTTACAATTATATCTATCATGAACTTTGCCCATTAGTAACAGAGAACTATATTTGGTAAAAATTTACATAAATTTACCAAATTAATGAAAATTGTTAAAAATTGACTATAAAGGGCAATAACTCCTTAAGGGGTCAATTGACCATTTAGGTCATGTTGACTTATTTGTAGATCTTACTTTGCTGAACAATATTGCTGTTTACAGTTTATCGCTATCTATAATAGTATTCAAGATAACCAAAAACGGCAAAATTTCTTTAAAAATTACCAATTGGAGGGCAGCAACCCAACAACCAGTTGTCCAATTCATCTGAAAAATTCAGGGCAGATAGATATTGACTTGATTAACAATTTAACTTCTTGTCAGATTTGCTCTAGATGCTTTGGTTTCATAGTTATAAGCAAAAAACTGCATTTTACCCCTATGTTCTATTTTTAGCTGTGGCGGCCATCTTGGTTGAATGGCCAGGTCATCGGACACATTTTTCAAACTAGATACCCCAAAGATGATTGTGGCCTAGTAGTTTCAGTGGAGATTTTGTAAAAGATTACTTAGATTTATGAAAAATGGTTAAAGATTGACTATAAAGGGCAATAACTCCTAAAGGGGTCAACTGACCATTTTGGTCATGTTGACTTATTTGTAGATCTTACTTTGCTGAACATTATTGCTGTTTACAATTTATCTCTATCCATAATAATATTCAAGATAATAACCAAAAACAGCAAAATTTCCTCAAAATTACCAATTCAGGGGCAGCAACCCAACAACCGATTGACCAATTCATCTGAAAATTTCAGGGCAGATAGTTCTTGACCTGATAAACATTTTTATCCCATGTCAGATTTCCTCAAAATGCTTTGGTTTTTGAGTTATAAGCCAAAAACTGCATTTTACCCCTATGTTCTATTTTTAGCGGTGGCGGCCATCTTGGTTGGTTGACCAGGTCACGCCACACATTTTTTAAACTAGATACCCCAAAGATGATTGTGGCCAAGTTTGGATTAATTTGGCCCAGTAGTTTCAGAGGAGAAGATTTTTGTAAAAGATTACTTTAATTTACGAAAAATGGTTAAAAATTGACTATAAAGGGCAATAACTCCTAAACGGGTCAACTGACCATTTTGATCATGTTGACTTATTTGTAGATCTTACTTTGCTGAACATTATTGCTGTTTACAGTTTATCTCTATCTATAATAATATTCAAGATAATAACCAAAAACAGCAAAATTTCCTCAAAATTACCAATTCAGGGGCAGCAACCCAACAACCGATAGACCGATTCATCTGAAAATTTCAGGGCAGATAGATCTTGACCTGATAAACATTTTTATCCCATATCAGATTTCCTCAAAATGCTTTGGTTTTTGAGTTATAAGCCAAAAACTGCATTTTACCCCTTTGTTCTATTTTTAGCTGTGGCGGCCATCTTGGTTGGTTGACCAGGTCACGCCACACATTTTTTAAACTAGATACCCCAAAGATGATTGTGGCCAAGTTTGGATTAATTTGGCCAAGTAGTTTCAGAGGAGAAGATTTTTGTAAAAGATTACTCTAATTAACGAAAAATGGTTAAAAATTGACTATAAAGGGCAATAACTCCTAAACGGGTCAACTGACCATTTTGGTCATGTTGACTTATTTGTAGATCTTACTTTGCTGAACATTATTGCTGTTTACAGTTTATCTCTAACTATAATAATATTCAAGATAATAACCAAAAACAGCAAAATTTCTTCAAAATTACCAATTCAGGGGCAGCAACCCAACAACCAATTGACCGATTCATCTGAAAATTTTAGGGCAGATAGATCTTGACCTGATAAACATTTTTACCCCATGTCAGATTTGCTCTAAATGCTTTGGTTTTTGAGTTATAAGCCAAAAACTGCATTTTACCCCTATGTTCTATTTTTAGCCGTGGCGGCCATCTTGGTTGGTTGACCGGGTCACGCCACACATTTTTTAAACTAGATACCCCAATGATGATTGTGGCCAAGTTTGGTTTGATTTGGCCGAGTAGTTTCAGAGGAGAAGATTTTTGTAAAAGTTAACGACGACGGACGACGACGACGACGGACGACGGACGACGACGGACGACGACGGACGACGGACGACGGACGCCAAGTGATGAGAAAAGCTCACTTGGCCCTTCGGGCCAGGTGAGCTAAAAATGAGACAGAGGGAGCCATGTCTTGTTTCTATAAGTTTTAGTTCTCGGGATATTTTAATGAAACCCAATCAGTAAAGTTCGAATTGTTAATGGAAAGAACATCATCAATATAATAAAAATGCGAAATTAAATAAACTGGCTTCTTTGATCTTCTTGGTTTGACAAGTGTCTAAACGAACTCCTATTCATATGAAAATAAGAAGAAGTCGACAAGGAGAGGCGCACTGTTGAAAAATGTTACCTCCAAATTCAACAAATATGTTGTCAAAAAGAAACTCCAGCAAACTGATCACTTGTTCCTCTGTGTAGCATGTTTTACCTTTTTGTTCACCATTTACCAAATATGCTGATTGAAACCTAAAGTAATAAATTTATAGTGTATGCAACCATTTTTATGTTGAAAGCATTATGAATATTTCTTAAAGAAGAGTTTCAACATCAAATGGGGAAAGGTGGTAAACAGGGTTTTAAAAACAAAAGTTTTGATAGAACTGATTTAATAAAAAGATCGAGTTTTAGAATTATTCACAATTTCTTGAGTATTTGTTAGAAGGGCCACATTAGGTTAATACCACTATCCAAGTGAACAGTTTCCCAGTATTTCTGAAGATCCTTGTTACTGCGTCCAGATTTTTTTGGTCAATCTAAAGGACAATTCTTTACAAGAACAAGCAAATGAGCTGGCAATGTGCCGTTATATGCACGGAATTTTGTGAAGCGAAAGTATGCAATACAAACAAGGTAAGTGATCCGCCTTCTTTGTTCAATGTAGTGTTCATTGAATCCACGAAGGACTAATGATTCGCTAAAATCTTATCCTTGTCAAACGAAATGTTTTTGTATGTGGGATAACAAAAGTGCTCATTCGTCCTTATTTTTACAAGGCACTCGTAGTAGTACTATTTACTTCGTACTTTATTTGGCCTTTTTAATTTATTTTGGATTCGAGCGGCACTGATGAGTGTTTTGTAGACGAAAAGCGCGTCTGGCGTAAATACAAAAATGACTGGTATCTATGATGAGTTAATTTACATACAAATACAATATTATTTGAAGATTTGTCCGCAGGAACAACACCATACTTATCATGAATAGATAAGACATTTTATAGCCTCTTTGTCTCTGAAAACAACTTATGAATGAGAAGTTTTATAAGAGACCTGATTGTTTTAACTCATTCGCACAAAGTGTCCAGTTCAATTTCTTCTCGTTCATCCCATGCTCTGGAGTAGTCCTTAATAGAATCCATAAATATTAAGTTATGGTTCCAATTGATGTTTTTGGTTTCTAAATTAGGACCATGATAAATCACCTTTCGGAGTTAAAGTTCACGTTGAATTATGTTTAGATCCTCAATAATAATATGGCCAGAAATACATGCATGTTTTTTTAATCTTGTGTCGCAACAATGCTTATCTTGATAACGTCTTTAGTTGCATTGCAAAGTTTTGCAAACAAAGTAAGCTGTTTGAATATCTTCATCATCTAAATATTAATATTATCACAAAATGGGTACATCTTGTACAAAATGTGAGAGGAGCCGTCGAGAGAACATTAGAAGAAGAAACTTCTCAAGACTTAGAAATTACATTTCGTCAAAGTGGCAAAGACTAAGGGGAAATCGAGTGGTCAAAATTACGATTCATGCATCACACATTCCATCATCATCCAATCTAAGTAACCGTACTTATGTATTATCAAAGAAACAAGAAGCTTCCACTGAGAATATTTCAACGAATGACGTCGTGGTGGAATTATAACAAAGCACTTCCATTTGTAGAGGCTGTGCATTCCAAAATGAGGAAAAAGAGCTTGAGTTAATAAGTATAGAAAAAACAAAGGATGAAATTGTAGCTGCGGCCTCTATTTTAGTTAAAGAAAAGCTACTTATAAATAAAAAGGCAAGGCCAAAAGCCGCAAAAGGAACAAGAACCTCCATGACAATAGCGGATTCATTTGAGAAAGATATCACTCTTCCAGGGGAAGTTTTATCGTCGATTACAAACTTACCACTTACATCAAGAACACTACTAACTGTTTTACCGATCAAATCCATTCAACAGATGAACTTGGATAAGAAGATGAATCGCCACATAAACGATTTAAATGCGGGTGTAAGGGTTTTTTGTGCTTGTTTTTTTAATTTTTTTAATTTTTTTTTATGTATTTATAACTTGAAACTTTTTGTGTGACAAATAATCCGTAAACATAACATGACGTTCATTATGCATATACGATGATAATATTAGTTACACAGTGTGCAATTGTCCTAATACGAGAATTTTATTGACCCGATAAATTCCGTATTAGGACAATTGAACACTGTGTAACGAATTTATCCTGATTTTGTTATAATACATATCATTATATTTCAAATTCAATTTAAGAACAATATCAACAAATATATTTTAGATATCTAATCTAAAACTATGAAAAATTAAAAAAATTATGATTATAAAGAAACTCCATTTAAAAAAATAATTATAACGGTCAATGGTATAAGGGAGATACTTCCTATTGACGTTATAAATTAGGGAAATAATTCCAATTGACGTGATAAAAATTTTACTGAAAATTATTAGGACAATATCAGTCAATCAAATTGCGAGAAATTACTCTCAATCAGGATAATTATATTTATGATGTGCCTTACCAAATGACATATAACATGTGATTTGTTGAACAGGTTGCAACCCTCTGGCTCACCGTGAAAAGTCGTAAGGTTGTAAGTCACTGGCGTAGATGGAATAAGCTCGTGAATTTGGCCTGCTGCAATTTAAATCTTGCTTATTGTATTTTATTGCTATAACTTCATGTCATTTGATAGGGTACATCTTAAATATAATTATCATCATATATGTTAATTGTATGTTTAAAAATACATTATTTTCCTTCTTCAAATTCGTTATATTTTACTTTGAAGTTTTCCATGGTTAAAATTTATGTTAAGACTATAGTTTAGGAGACTAATAACCTCCAAGAGAGTTGTTAAATTCATCTACCGAGGAACACACTGCAACATGATGACACACCCAACGTGCATACATGAAGGTCAGGAGTAAAAAAGTCGAAGTCTGATCAAATGTTCCATTTAAAAAAAATACACACAGCAGTCTTGCACGAACGCTCATCATGGTACACATTTAACCAGTGTAAACTATTAAACAAATTAACTGGATGATGTCATTATGTCAGCTTCTTCTATAACCCTAGCAGATTTCTTTAATAACTTATTAAGTTTATTTATTCCACTTTCACAACAACTTCCCCATATATTGCAACAATAATCAAATAATGGCAGAATATAAGCATTAAAATAGATAATACGTATATGCATAGGTAAATATTTTCTTATCTTTTGTAATAAATTGATTCTATTTGATATAGTAATTGACATTTTATATATTTGCTGATTTCAATTTAAGTTTTTGTCAATATATAAACCAAGTAGTTTTTCACAATCTACATTTTCTGTTCATTTGAAATATTGATAATCTAAACTGTTCCAGTCGAACAAAGCCTTTGTTTTTAACCAATAATCATTAATTTACACTTTTGAGCATTTGATTTCATACAATTTTGCGAACACCAGTTTTGAATTACATAAACAACATTTTCAAGGTTAGAAGCTAACGGAATTACATCAGTACCTTAACAATGTAATTTATAATCATCTGCATATAAATCTATCAATGAATGTTCTATATTAAGTGGTAAATCATTAGTATATAGAATAAATAACACAGGGCCCAGGATAGAACCTTGTGGTACACCAATTTTTATGCATTTAGTATTAGACATGACGTTATTGACCTTAACTTGTTGGATTCGTTCAAACAAGTATGACTTTAACCCGTCTAGTGTACAATTTGAAACATTATAATATTCAAGTTTTTTCAATAAAATTATATGATTAACCAGATCAAAATGTTTCTTTAAATCTAAAAATATAACTCCGTTTATCCCTCCATTATCTATATTTGCTAACCATTCATCTACTAATTTAGTAAGTGCAGTAGTACACAAATGTTTAGGTCTGAAACATGACTGCAGTATTAAAAAGGTCATTACTATTTAAAAATATATACAAACTATTAGCTATATGTCGTTCTATGATTTTAGAGAGACAAGGCAAAACTGCTATTGGTCTATAGATATCAGGATTACAGGCATCTCCACTTTTAAAATTGGGCATACTCTTGCAGTTTTAAAAATACTTGGAAATTTACCACATTTGATGCTTAGATTAAATATATATGTCAAAGTTGGTGCAATAACATCGCTGCACATACTCAAAATATTTGGTCCGACATCATCTAAACCAGTTGCTTAAGAATTTTTTTTAAAATCCATATTTACATCTAAAATACTCTATGTCTGGTATAATGAATTTTACACTACCCCTTTGTAACTTTGATTTTACAAATTTATTGAGTGCATCAAAACTGGCACCATCATCACTACATAATTTGTTATCAACTATACCTTCAGCAATATTTGTGAAATGCAATTGCTATATCAACATCATTTTGAATTACTAGTACACCATTTTAAATTCCAAATGCGTGATATTATTATGTATTCTTTTTTAGGATTAAGACTTTTGACATACTTCCAAATAGTTTTACTATCTTTACAATTTGAAATAGTATTTTGGAAATATTTTTTCTTTACCTGTTCTACTAAAAATGTTACCTTATTACGCCAAATTTTATAATTATATATATCATTAATTCTGTGAAAATAATCTCTTTGGTGTCTAGCGCTATTTATATCAGAAGTCCACCACTCTGGTTGTTGGGTATTTTTCACACTTTAAATTTTCTTAGGAGCAAGTTTCTCTAGGGTGATCAGAAATAAACTATACCAATAATTAGCTGCTTCATCAACATCCCCAATCGATTCAATGAGATAAAAAGGAGTATTTGTTAAATTTTCAATAAATTTATTTTTATCAAATTGTTTAAATGATCTATATTCTATGGACAAGTGCTCCGTTTTTGATATTTTTGGGTTAAGTTTTCTTGATACGCAAACAGGATAATGATCACTGACAGCATAACTAGGCACATTTACTTCTATTATATGGTCTACATCGGTCGTATATATATGGTCTATGGTAGTTGCACATTTATCTGTTACTCTTGTCGGTTTATATACAATTTGTTGTCAACCAGACAAATTAATACAGTCCTTCCATTTTTGATTTCCGACATCTGTATGATTTATATGTGAATAGTTTATGTTAGAATCCCCTAAGAGTAGAATTTCTTTATTTTCTGCAGACGCTTTATCCATTTCTTTTTCAGCTGAATCAATCTCAGATTGAAATGAGCTACTTTTACTTTATTTCTACTTTTATTTACAGAACTAGGTGTTTTATTTTACCTTTTTCTATTTATTTTTTTTTAGATTTTCACCAATTATTATTATTACTGTTGTTTATATTATCAATGTCTTATATAAAGCTTGAACATTGTATACTACTACATTTATCACATAACAGATTTAAAATATTATATGTTTGAAAAAACTAGAACAAGCTGAATGCTACCTATGAACATAATTTGACTTACGTACAGAGTTTGGTGAATGATAGTTAAAAAATGGTGCTCTGTTTACATTTTGTCTATTTAGCTCATTATTGTTTCCCCACGAGTCACGAGAGTTCATATTGAGATCATTCCTGACCTTCACGTTTTTGGGGTTGATTCCTGGATGGTTGAAATTTCTTCTGTCTGTTGTATTCATGTTGCTCCGAGATTGATATCTTAGTTTTGAAGGGCTCCTCCTGAAGTTGTTTGCGTAATATTGGTGATTGGAACTTTGATATATATTTCTGTTTTGTTGGTTCAAATGATGCTGTATCTGTTTTCCCTTGAATACTTTATTAACATTTTCCAATAACTTTATGGTTCCATATCTATTCAGATGAATGACATCTGTGGTGTAAAATGATTTAGCTATATGATCATCTTTGTAGACAAAAGATTCATAATTTGATATGAATTTTACATCATTATAATGACACATCTGTTTTAGGATTGTGTCATATTAAGTGACATCACATTGTATCCTTGGCAAAATTCCAGATACAATTGCTCGACAGTTTTGACATCTTACATAATTGATGATTTCTTGGAAAATGTCCACAAACTGTTGTACATTTATTTTGCTACTTGCATCATTGCCACCTACATGAATTATCATTGTATTGTATGAACTCAGATCCATACTTCTTATGTCTTCATATAAATTTAGTAAATTCGCTCCTCTGTGAACATGGACATCTATATTATCTTTTAATTAAGATGGGTCAATTACTTTTAGGACTGAACTTCCTGCAATTAAAACTCTACTTCCCGATAATGGCAAGTTAGGCTGGGTATCATACACAGGATTTTGTGGTTCTTCATTTATATCAGCATTTATTGGCTGTTCTATTTCATGTGTATGTTCCTGTAATATTGTTTCACATGTTGTTTTTGGAATTGTTTGATCTTCATCTAACATTTGGGTAAATTGGTTACTGAGATTTTCCTCCAGCATAAAGCTTTTTTGTAATTTAAATTACATTAATTATGTTAAAGGCGAGTAGGAACAGTCACATCTCAGATGGTCAAACCACAATGTTTTTCGATCTTCTATTTCTTTTTTAATTGCTAACTTGTGGTGTTGATAAACAACTTACTTTCATATGAAAAGCATATACAAAAATACATAAACAACAAGTAATAAAAGACATCATGGTTATTATTAAAAGATAACCACAACTACGATAAAACAAAGACATTAGGAATTTTAACATTTTGATACGTTCCATTTTTGAGTTTGACTGTGCCTATTTTGCAATTAAAAGGACCTTCGTTCAATTGATTGATATGGTCAGTTACACTATACAGACCCCTACACATTCTTATGTGCATGTTCAAAGTCAGAATCCTGTAATTCAGTGGTTGTCGTTTGTGTTACTATATACACATCATTTTTGTTTTTGTTCGTAAATCAGGCCATTATTTTTTAACGTTTGAATTGGTATGCCCAATTTATGGGCATTATGTTTTCTGGTCTGTGAGTCCGTTCGTCCGTCCATTCGAGGTAGTTTTTGTTGAAGCTGAAGTCCAATCAACTTGAAACTTAGTTAACCGGTTCCCTATGATATGATCTTTCTTATTTAAATGCAAAATTAGAGATTTTGTTCCCATTTTCACGGTCCACTGACCATAGAAATGATAGTGCGGATGGGGCATCCGTGTACGTGGGACACATTCTTGTTTTACATTTGTTTTTCGTGCTCTTAACAGCTATTTATGCAGTACGGGTTTTCCCAGTGTGTCTGTACGATGGCTTTTTATTGTTAACTTTTACGTCATTTGGTCTCTAGTTTTGTCTCACTGGCTCTCAGAACACAAGAACATCTATCTACAAATAAAGGCATCAGTAGTATACCGCTGTTCAAAACTCGTATATCCATGGACAAAAAAACAAAATCGGGGTAACAAACTAAAACTGAGGGAAACGCTTAAAATATAAGAGATCAACGACACAACATAAAAATGTAAAACACACAGAAACAGTCTAAGCATTAGACAAAAACCAATGAGAATTACAAATATGAAACCAAAACCAGGGACACGAAAAGTACCATGACACGTCGTATAGTAATGTGAATCCACACTCAAACACAAGAGAAAACAAATGACACAACGTTAAAAAGTAACACGCACAGAAACGAACTATAATATAACAATGGCCACAGGACATTTTTAAAGAAAAAGACGGTGGGTTGAACCTGGTTTTGTGGCATGCCAAACCTCACACTTTAATGGCAATGTTAAATGTTACAATATAATGACAACATAATATTACAGGAATACATTAAAAATAAATAGAACATATTAGACAAAGAAATACATGAATAATAGCTTACAAAAGGCATCGGGTTTAAAATTCAATACGCCAGAAACGCGCCGTCTACACAAGACTTACCAGCGACGCACAGATATAAAAGTTCGAAAGGCAAAACAAGTCCAAAATTGTACAGCACTGAGGATCAAGAGTTCAAAAAGGTAGTGCCAAATACGGCTAGGGTTTTCTGCTTGGGATAAGAACATCCTTATTATTTAGAACAATTTATGCTATTGCAAACAGTAAATTTTATCAAATGAATATAAAAGATATACATGATAAAACTGAAGTATTAACTAATTACAGAAAACAAAAAACAAAACCCGGATACATACATAAACCAACACAAAAAATAGACACATATGACTTAGTTAAGGCGACGCAATAAGTGAAAAAAGTGACGTCACATACGAAGTGATGAAAAGGCACAAAAATTACGTCACATAAGTTGAAATTCTGAAACAGCAAAAAAAAACTCCTCCTATAAAAAGCTCCGAAATAAAAAATGTAAAACAAGACAAGAAAACTAACGGCCTATTTCATGTAGAAATATGTGTCCAATGTACACGAATGCCGAACTCGCATTATTATTTTCCATGTTCAATGGACCGCGAAAGGGGGAAACACTCTAATTAGGCATTAAAAAGTAAAAAGTTAATACAATAGGGAACATGTTCTCAGGTCATAAACCAAAAATAAAAACACTACTTTATGTTTTTGACCATACAGTTAAATCAGTCTTAATGTATGGCAGTGAAATATGGGGGGATATTAACTTTCACAAACTAAACACCCAAGGGGATAACTATTTCAAAAAACTATGTGGAGACCTAGCAGTAGAGAAGGCTCATTTAAGCTTTTGTAAATTTATACTTGGAGTAAGTAAAAAAGCAACAAATAATGCAGTTATGGGTGAACTGGACAGATATCCTCTATTTTTGAAGGTTTTGTTAAATATGTTTAAATACTATATACGTGTAAAAAAATTTGATGATTTATTATTAAAAGAGGCTTTCAACTTCTCAAAAATCTCTACATGATGAGCAGAAAAAGAGCTGGTATACCAGTATTCAAACTTTATTTAAATATTTTAGCATTATTGAAAATTATGCACATAATTTAAAGACGAAGTTAAAAAACTATTTATGCTAAAAGATGCAATCAAAATATGATTTAATATGGCAAACTGAGCTTAATAATGATTTCAGAGGCAATAAACTATATGGTAACAAGCTTAGAACTTATAGACATTTTAAAAGCAGATTTTGCTTAGAAAATTACCTTTTGCAGGAAAATTTTAGATATAGACATTACTTAACGAAATTCCGTATCAGTGCTCACGATTAAGAGATTGAGAGGGGAAGGTTCAAAACTCTTGACAGTGTCAGAAAGTATCTGTAAATTTAAATGAAATAAAACAACTGTTTAAAAACTTTAGTGGTTTACATATTAAATCACAATTTATTAAGCTAATGTCCTCTGAAGATATTTTCATACTCCAGAAACTCGGAGAATTATTGGAAAATTTATCCTCATATAGAAAAGTTTCCTTAAATGATATATAGATATGGTAATGTTCAGTGACCCCCCTCATATTATTTTATTAAACACTGTGCTTGTTGTATTCTTGTACTTGTCTTAATAAATATATACTAGAACACACCCGTGATATCATGGATCCGTGACTGAATTAAAGTAAATAACTATGCGCAAGCCTTATTTTAGTATTAGTGTTGTCATCTGATAAAGTCATGCCGATTATAAGATACACAGTTTTTCTCTGCTATAAAGTCTTTCTGTTTGAACCCGTCGAACTGGAACTTATCAATTATTGGTATTATTAATTATTTGGAAAACAAAAGGTCCTGGAATGGAGTATTTTTTAATCAACAGCATTGTCCTATATAAGTTATAAAATAAATTGAATTCTTTGATTCGCTGTTTTACGTCATGCCCACTAACAAATTGAAAACTGTACCTATACGCCTTATTTTAAGTCCACGATTTTTAGTATTCGTATTGTTATCTTAGTAAGTCTTACTGATTAAAATACTACAATAGGTAACAATTTGACAATTTAGTAGTGTCAACCCTGTGGTTATGACCCGTGTATATAGCATATTAATCCTGAATACACCGTTTGGTGGTGCGCCTGTCAGATGCGGAACGTACAGATAAGGTAATAGGTAACAGGTGAATATATTATTGGTATCGGTATCGGACTCGACCCGGAACTTCTTAATTATTGGCAATATTAATTACGTGGAAAACAAAAGGGCCTGGAGTGGTGTAATTTTTAATCTACACCTTTGTACTATATTAGTTATATATAAAGTTGAATTCTGTGATTCGTCGTTTTTACGTGATGACGGCTGACAAATTGGACCTCGTAATTTTAGTATTATAGATATTTTTTTTTAAACATTGTGTCTTGATCATATTGAATTACTTGTAATCATTTGAATGTAATTAATGTTGATTGTTCTGCTCCTTGTGGGCGCTTTGATTAGCAATAAAATATATTTGAATTTGAATTTGTGTACTAAATTTCAAGTTAATTGGACTTGAACTTCATCAAAAACTACTTTGCTCAAAAACATTAACCTGAAACTCGCACTTTCATTTTCTATGTTCAGTGGACTGTGAAATTGGTTTCAAAAGTCTAATTTGGCTTTAAAATTAGAAAGGTCATATCATAAGGAGCATATGCATTAAGTTTTAAGTTGATTGGACTTTAGCTTCATCAAAAACTACCTTAACCAAAAACTTCAACCTGAAACTTGCACTTTCATTTTCTATGTTCAGTGGACCGTGAAATTGGCTTTCAAATTAGAAAGATGATATCATAAGGAACAGGTGTTCACCAAAAACTAGCTTTAAACCAAAACTTTAAACTGAAGCTGGACAAACGGACGAACGAACAGACCAGCGGCCGGTTGTTCAAAAGGCTGGATAACTTCATCCACTGGATAAGCTTGTCCACTGGCTAACTGTATATCCAGTGGATTACTGTCCAGTGGTTAAAGTATATTGTTCAAAACCTGGTTAAGGATTGGTTGGTTATCCACTGGACAAAACATTGTTCAGTAGACAAGTCCCGTAACTCTTAGTACTTCGTGTCACATTTGCAAAATAAAACCAGAAAAGGGGAAAAGGGCTGCAAATTTTACGGATACAGACAAGGTATTCCTGACATTGCTAGTTGAAAGGAACATCAACATCATAAATGCTTAATTCAACAGCTCTATTACCAACCACAGGAAAAAGCAGGTCTGAGAAGATATTGCAAAACTGTTGAATTCAAGGGGTGGGGCACAGAAGTGTCAACCAAAACAAAGAAAAGTGGAGGATTCGTGTGGGGCAGCACGGTAGGAGGCAGCAAAAGACAAGGTCCATGAAAGGACGACTGGTGGTGGACCTCCAGCCAAGGCGAAAGACCCTGTAGCGCAGAAAATATTACCTTTAATGGGATCGATGGAGGTCTTGGAAATAGGAATGCCACTGCCATTATAACTGAACAACAATCCTTTTGGATTAAATGGTAATACTAAATACAATATTTTGACAATGGTTTAAAACACAAATGATCATGTAATTACTACAAACGGCCGTTAATAAGTTGTCTGCTCCGAGCGGCCATATTTAAATGTTCAATGATGATATGTTTTCAATTTAAATTGTTTTAACACGAGAAACGGCGTTTTTTTTCAAATTATTAAATGTGAAGCCATATGCATTACCATGAATTTTACATGGTATTTGACCAAAATATACATTTAATTAGTATATACACATACTTATGTTGATTAATTTCGTATTGTGTACACCTTCACTGCCTTCAGTGGTGCCTGTTGTACATTGTCATTTACCAGTAGTGCTGTTTCTGCATAATCTTCATCTTTCATTTTCAAAACTTCGGTTCTGTTTTTGGTTGTTCATACAAGTGTCCTTGACCATATGACAGAAAAATATTTTTCACATGCCATGTTCATGAGATATAAATCATATCTCCCTTCCCATTAGGTTTTGTGCTAGAACTAGATTGTACTTTGTCACATAGCACCATTACGATCCTTATATGTCAGTAACTGTTGTATTTTAAAAGACATATGTTTCTGCTAGCTAATGAGCATGAGTTAATGATCTTGTCTACATTGATTCAAATTAAAACTATTGTCTGATCGGTTGTCAGGTGGAATTTTCGAAAATTAAATATTAATATTTTCAGTGGTTGAAGATTATAAACCCTAGTTATCACGCACATTTTTTTTTCAAAGATAAGCATTTTCATCATCCAACTTGAAAGACTGTCGTCAAGTACTTTTAGTAATAATGTGGTGTTCGTCTTGGGGAAAGACTATTTCCCTTGAAAGGACCTGACCTGGACTTTATACATATAAGAAGTACTTAGGCTTAAGTATTATGTAATTACCTATAACTTGGGCGTTGTTTACTGTGTCTTCGTGATTACGTCTAACGTGATAGTTGACCATAAGGTGAAGAGGGCGCTGCAGGCGTGCGCAGGCTCTGACATCCGCTGTATCCAACCAGAGGCCCATTGGTGTCCATCATCTACTCCTGGCAGGGAGAATGGTATCAGTTGTCTACTCCTAATAGGGAGAACCCGGGGCTTAGGGTAAAGATACAACAGTAAAAAAAATAGCTATTCGAACCCACCTACTCTGTTTTTGTGATTCATTAGATAGGTATTTCACTTGACCCATATATTTCTTCTTTTCGTACTGTGGGTTTTTGTTTGTTATAAAGTATCCTGTAGCTTTGATATATACAAAAGATTTTGATGAAATTTGAAAAAAAGGCAGGATGAGTCACTTGAAAAAACAAAAAGTCAGGACGACAATTAAGGTAAAAAAAAAGTCAGGATAAACTTTAAAAAAATGCAGGACTGAACAGAGTGAAAAATAAAATAAAAAGGCAGGACAAAGATTACAGCTAAAAAAAATGCAGGACAAATTTTTCATCCTAGCCCCCCCCCCCCCCCCCCCTAAAAATCAAATGGTAGCTCCCTTATTGATCTGCATAACTCTGTAAAAAATTAATTGAAAACTTATGCAAATGGTGCTTTTAAAATAAAACACTTCGTATTTGAGAAGCAAATTGTCGTTTTATTTGTTTCTATTAACTTTGACAAATTTGGTTACTAAAGTAAACTATTATTTCAGAAAAAGGGAGAAGGTTTGGTACCAATAAATCGTTAAACCCCGCTGCAAATGTTTGCACTTGTCCTAAGTCAGGAATCTGATGTACAGAAGTTGTCGGTTTTTTTATGTAATTTATACGTGTTTCTCGTTTTATCATATAGATTAGACCGTTGGTTTTCTCGTTTAAATGGTTTTACACTAGTAATGTTGGTGCCCTGTATAGCTTGTTGTTCGGTGTGAGCAAAGGCCATACATTGACCTATAATGGTTTACTTTTTTTATTTGGATGGAGAGTTGTCTTATTGGCACTCACACCACATCTTCTATATCTAATTACAGTAAGCATTTTTCGCCTTCTTTAACAAAGAGCTTCGATTCTTTTATTCTATTTCAACTTGGTTTCCGCCTGCCTTTGAATTTTTTTTCACATGCTTATCTAAACTTGTAAAAGCTGACTATATGGTATGGGTTTTTGTTATTGTTGAAGGTTACATAATTTCCTATTATTGGTATTATTTACACTAAATGGGCTGAATCTTTAGCGATTTATACTTCGTTTTTTTTATGAAACATGAGTAATTGATTAATTTTAATGTGGCTGTAAACTGGCTGCAAGGTTGCAGTTACACCTATATCTGTGTTTTGTTTCTATTATTTTTGTTTTATATGGTTTATTCGTGCTTCGTGTCGATCAATTCACATAATCCATTTAACAGATTGTTTTTGTGTTTACGTGGGTATATCGTATGGGGTTTTGGTATTGCCGAAGACTAATTGGTCTATAAATGGTTTTGACTTTTTCATTTAAAATCTAGTGGTTAGTTTTTTCGTTAGCAAATCATACCACAACATCTCCTTCTTTTTATCAAACCTACAACATGTTAATACACAGTTTATAATTATATAAGAATGTGGCGCTCAGTCCATTTTTCACTCAAGATATTTGTTTCTGACCTATGTTCACTTTCATGAAACTTAATACAGTATGATAATACAATTATGTGCAAACGTCTGGAAGTACACTTGCAGCACCAAGATCCTCAACCACACAGGCTAAACCGTCACGTTTTTTCTTCCAAAACAAGTGGCAGTAACCATAACACAACCCAGTGGCGGATCCAGAACTTTTGATAAGGGGGGCCCTCTGACTGACCTAAGAGGGGCCCGCTTCAGTCATGCTTCAATGATTCCCTATATAATCAACCAAATTTTTCCCACGAAAAGGGGATCCGCCTATGCAACCAAAGCCGATTAAACAGACATTCCAGGAGTTACAAATAGAAGTATTAAAACTTGACAAGTTGGCAAAAACTCTGTTGAAATTAAAAATAAAAAATTAAAACAGGAAATGACGATGAACAGCGAAATAAATCGTTACAATCAATATCTATAGTATATTAAAAAGAAAGTAACTATAATATTACTATTAGAACTTACAGCTGTGGTATAGTTATCAAAAGTACCAGGATTATAATTTTATACGCCAGACGCGCGTTTCGTCTACATAAGACTCATCAGTGACGCTCAGATCAAAAAAGTTAAAAATGGTATGTTTTTGTTACAATGCGTTTTATTTTTAATGCATTAAAAAATATCTATTCCATGAAACCATTCATTCATAATAATATTATAGGAACGAATGCAGTGTTGTTTTTTTTAAGAATTTTGACTGTGGAAGATTAATTTTCTTTCCGTATTCCAATCTTCAAGTGCTGTAAATAAATAAAGTATCTTAGGTGGGCATAAAAATGAAGAAACCCCCCCCCCCCCCAAATATGTAATACTGACATCCTCCTGATTAGAGACATATATATACAGAATGTTGCTGGGATAAACTTGTTAGCGGGTCACAAAGCCTCCAATTACATGTAGGGGACTTGTTTCAGAAACAATTGACCAGCAATTCAATGAGCCATGTAAGGAATTTGCTATTACGGTCAAGTAACAGTAAGTGATCTATCTTATTAAAAAAAAACCACTCATCTATATTAAAAAGGCATTTTAAGTCAGAATGCGAATACATATGTTTAACTCTTTTATGAAGTTTTTAGTAAGATCAAATAAAATAAATATGACAATTGGACCTGCTTCGATAAGTTTACTGAACTTGCATTTTTACTAGATTACTAGATAACATTTGTGTTTGCTATAGAGATTCAATATATCGTCAAGTAAGTAGTAATTCTATTTGAGACTTTCTGTGCACCACTTATTGCGGACCTGTTTCTGTATTGTTATGAGTTACAATTTAATAATAAAATAGCAAAGACCCATCGAAACAACTTCTGACACAATTTTTACTTCACGTTTAGATATCTGAAATATATTTTGGCTCTCAATAATGACGACTTCAGTAAATAAAATGAAGCTAAAAATAAAAATGAACACTGCCTTGTCCTGGATCTTGCTTTCTATTTCTTTAAAGGGAAGCTCAATATCAAAATTGACGACACAAGTGAGTATCTTTCAGTTCCTTTTGTTAATTATTTATTTTTAGGTGGTGACGATCCCTTGTCATCATTTGATGGTGTTTATGTATCTAAACGTGTTCGATACGCTCGTGTATGTAACAACGTATAATAACAAAATAAAACCTCTGTATCACTGAAAAAATTAATACACAAGGGGTTTCGATATCAAAACAGTTACGAATTCTTGGCATCGGCACAATGACATCATTCGTAAATATTCATTATGCAGACATCTTTTACTTTAAGGCACAATACATCCAATCTTTTATGTTGAGGTTCTTTATAAAGCTCAAACATGTCGTCATTCACCTTAAAAGTTAAAAACAACAACTTTAAAAACGCATTTAATTTATATAGTTACGATACTTTTTTCAGCTTATTAGAGATGGAATATTTTGGAGTTAATAGGCTCCCATTACCTGTAGTGGACTTGTTTCAGAAACAATTGACCAGCAATGCAATGAGCCATGTAAGGAATTGGCTATTAAGGCCAAGTAACAGTAAGTGATCTATCTTATTAAAATAATAAAACAAAAAAAAAACCACACTCATCTAAATTAAATGGGCATTTAAAGTCAGAATGCGAATACATATGTTTAACTCTTTTATGTAATTTTTAGTAAGATCAAATAAAATAAATATGACAATTGGACCTACTTCGATAAGTTTACTGAACTTGCATTTTTACTAGATAACATTTGTGTTTGCTATAGAGATTCAATATATCGTCAAGTAATAGGGATTCTATTTGAGACTTTCTGTGCACCACTTATTGCGGACCTGTTTCTGTATTGTTATGAGTTACAATTTAATAATAAAATAGCGAAGACCCATCGAAACAACTTCTGACACAATTTTTACTTCACGTTTAGATATCTGAATTATATTTTGGCTCTCAATAATGACGACTTCAGTAAATAAAATAAAGCTAAAAATAAAAATGAACACTGCCCTGTCCTGGATCTTGCTTTCTATTTGATTAAAGGGAAGCTTAATATCAAAATTGACGACACAAGAGAGTATCTTTCAGTTCCTTTTGTTAATTATTTATTTTTAGGTGGTGACGATCCCTTGTCACCATTTGATGGTGTTTATGTATCTAAAAGTGTTCGATACGCTCGTGTATGTAACAACGTATAATAACAAAATAAAACCTCTGTATCACTGAAAAAATTAATACACAAGGAGTTTCGATATCAAAACAGTTACGAATTCTTGGCATCGGCACAATGGCATCATTCGTAAATATTCATTATGCAGACATCTTTTACCTTCAGGCATAAAACATCCAACTTTTTATGTTGAAGTTCTTTACAAAGCTCAAACATGTCGTCATTCACCTCAAAAGTTAAAAACAACAACTTTAAAAACGTATTTAATTTATATAGTTACGATACTGTTTTAAGGTTATTAGAGATGGAATATTTTGGAGTTAATATTGATTCTCTCACAAGGTTTTGCATTTGAAATAAATACATATATTCTTAAACCAGTTTTTGGAATGCTACGGGTTGTTCTTCTCATATGATTAATGATAGTATGATACTAAACCCCTAACGGGAGGGATTGTGTTTGATTTTCATATGATGAAGACAGAATCTTTCATTCAGTTTTCGTTATGTCTGGAAGAGGGGCGAACGATACCAGAGGACAGTCAACTCATAGATCGAAAATAAACTGACAACGTCATGGCCAAAAAAAAAGAAGACAAATAAAAGTTCACAAGCCCCACCAACAGCTGGTAAATCTTGTATGTTTTTTTTTTAAATTTAAGTACATTCATATGATTCGGAGTTTAGTGTGACGTTCATTTTTACTAAAATAGTAAATATTTTTTAAGGGGGCAAGATGAAGCCCGCCTGCATCTGCGGGATTGTTTCGCTATCGTGAAGACACACTCCCTATTTCTATTCTCAATTTCAATGTCACAGATTTTCTTTATATTTTGAATACACCTTCGTTTGGCTCGTCGAACTGAATATCGAAAAAAGCACTTCATATCCTTTTATTTTCTGAAATATAATTCATTGAGATGTTTCAAAATAGGTGAACATTTATAGAAAATATATAAAAAATTAGTCTTAAAATGATGATATTTTAATTTTTTTATACATAGATTTATCTTCAAAAACTAAAATAGACACGCATGCGCAACATCTTGTAAACAGCGTCTGTGACAACAAACGAAATGGAAACCGCCACGGTACTGTTCTTCTTTCTTTGACACTGATACGGAAAAATCGGCGGAAGATTACAAATTTCAAGCGAAAAAAATATGTTGGCTAGGTTGAGAAGAATGAGGATGTATTTGATGGCAAGAAACAACTTATTATTGATGAATAGACGTTCAAATTTACAACCGGCAGAAAGGAGGATATGGAGCAAACCCCGTTCATGGAATTGGTGGGACTGTATAGTTCCAGGTTTTACTGATGAAGAATGGATCCAAAACTTTAGAACCAACAAAGAAACATTTGATTTAGCAAGAGACACGTATATAGGTCCCTGATATAGATAATAATACTTAATGGCATACACAGGCCTAAAATATTGTGTAACAAAACCCGACTATATATTTTTGTCAAGGTTTCTTGATGAAAAAAGCACAGTATATATATTGTCATAAAACTTCTTTACACATTTTTACCAGTGAGAGCTTTACAAGATGGAGATACACATTTCTTTATTTATAATATGTAAACAGGGACCTAATAATATGTATTATTAGATCCCTGATATACCCAAAATTTAACAAAATTTGCAAAGATTTTTGTGACCAAAATAACATTGTATATTCTCCTTACAATACACTAATCAGTTTTCGACAACAGAAATGTAACAAAGATATACTTTCGGTTGTAGAAAAATGTAACATGTAAAAGTAAGAATGAAATCGGTGATGAAAGGAACACATTCGATTTGGATGCGAGTAGTGTATTCCATCATACTGATCTATTATACTGAGCATTTTTTATATAAAAAAATGTGACTAAGCTAAACTCATTTATTCGCTATATATTTTTTCTGAACAAACGCACGAATACTGTACGCTTCCTTAATTAATTTTCGCTGTGTTACATGCAGATTAATGGGAATAAAATATCAGTGGAATATGCTACATGTACAACCTTATTGTTTTATAATACTTACGTCTGCAATCAGTTTAATGGTTGCTGGTACCATTGTCACAGAACATGTAGAAGAACTGCTAGTGGATGGCACCATCTTCATCTTCCGGCTCACTGCATTCAACAGAAGAGTTTTTTTTCTCGAGCTATGGTTTTCAGAGGAGTCCTTAACTTTCGGTGGGGTTACTGCCGGGCGGGGCGCCCTCCTGAAATGTCCTCAAGTTCATCATAATATCTACAAGTTGTTCTGCCATTTCCACTCAATTTGTTGCTGTTCTTTGCAATAAAGTAACTTCTTTTTAAGAGTTTTAATTCTCCGTCTACATTCCGGTGCCGTACGAAGATACCCAAGCCACCCATTGTTGTTATAATTGAAGAAAATACATAAGTGTTTCTTGTTTCTCTGGTCACTCCAGGTTAGACCTCTCTTTTTCGGCATCCATGTCTATATTCTGTATTTGCAATGACAGACGACAGAAAACGTCACGTAACGCTATGACAACAACCCCACATCAACTTCACTTTGTGTTTTCACTAGAATGTGGGGTGACTAATCCGGGTATGCCCCACATTAACTCCACCTCAGATGAGGGGTAATTTTAATCCGGGTTCGCCCCATTTTAATGTCTTCACACTATTGGAATTAAATCCGGATCAATTAAATCGGGTCGAACCTGGTTTAAAAATGCATTGTGTGAACGGGGTATAGATGTTGTTGGAAAGAAAAATCCGTTTATAAAATAATAGGATCAAAAACAAATTGTTGTCCATGTTTGATGTGTTTATCCACCAGCCCAGTAGTCAACACTTCGATGTTAACACGAATATCAATAAATTGTGGTCAGTTTTATAAATTTCCTGTTTACAAAACTTGGAATTTTTCGAAAACACTAAGGATTTTCTTGTCCAAGGCATAGATTACCCTAGCCGTATTTGGTACAACTTTTTGGAATTTTAGATCATCAATGCTCTTCAACTTTGTACTTGTTTGGCTTTATAAATATTTTGATTTGAGCGTCACTGATGAGTCTTATGTAGACGAAACGCGCGCGCGTCTGGCGTACTAAATTATAATCCTGGTACCTTTGATAACTAGTATCATTTGATTTTGCGATTTTATTAGGGACGTTCTGTTTTGAAATTTCCTTGGAGTTTAGTAGTTTAGTCTATGTCTCTATGTTTATGCTTTGATTTAACCATGAATATTTTGCAAGAAATTTCTCTATATCACTCTGCTTACTTACTTCCAATTTTATATATTTACTACTTGTTTTACTGGGTGAAGATGGTAGGTGTAGCATTGTGGTATGCAATAATGACATATGCTGTCCTGATAAAAAAAATATTTGACCACATGTTACATTTTTAATTTCATAGTTTGTCAAGGTATACAAGATTATACTTGTGTAGCAATGTATGAAATGTTCTTGCCATTTTTAAGGATGGTCATTAAAGCACATTTGGATTATCTTTCCGAAATGTTTTGGACAATAAGTAATAATATAAAAAAAAGAATTAAAAATGCCTCTGTACAGTGTTCATCAGATGCAGATGTTCTGTTTAATACAAAGCTGTCTGAAACAACTTTTACAAGACTCCGTAATGTACTATTGGAAGGGACAAAATCAAATTTTCCAACGAGATGTTCTATTTCCTTCAAAATGGTGGCCATTTTCAAGATAACCACCAATATGGATTAAAAAATATAATTTCAATATATGAGAAATCTATTTAGGTCCAAGAGTACCTTTTCTTTTATACATGAGCAAAATACTATATTTTAACAATTAATATTAACGGATAGACACATCTGCCTCCGCCTCATTTTTAGGAACAAAAAGTAAAATCACAAAAATACTGAACTCAAGAGGAAAATTAATTCAGAAAGTCCATAATCACATGGCAAAATCAAATAACAAAACGCATCAAAAACGAATGGACAAGAACTGTCATATTCCTGACTTGGTACAGGCATTTTCAAATGTAGAAAATGGTGGATTAAACCTGGTTCTATAGCGCTTACCTTCTCACTTTAATAACAGTCTCATCAAATTCCGTTATATTTACATGATGCGTTAAATAAACAGTCACAATTAAGAAAACAGTCAAAATATGGGTACATCAGTCATCATCGTATAACAATTTTAAAAGGGACAATTTAACAGAACACAAAAACATCTTCACTTCTCACTTTAATAACAGTCTCATCAAATTCACTTATATTTACATGATGCGTTAAATAAACAGTCACAATTAAGAAAACAGTCAAAATATGGGTACATCAGTCATCATCGTATAACAATTTTAAAAGGGGCAATTTAACAGAACACAAAAACATCTTCATCTACGAACACATTGATTGATTTGAGTGTCTGACGTCAGAATTTTTTTTATTCATCACATAAATTTGTCGTTCAATGTGCATACAAACAGTTTTAAAATTTACATAGGCAATGTAAGCATACAGGGTTTAAAAATCAAAAGTTTGTAAGAATAAATTACAGATATAGACCGAGATTCAAACTAGTCCAAAAGTTATGGGTAGAATTTATGAGAATCCAAAAATGGTTAATTCCACAACGGGATTGAATGATTTTGACGTTTGTGGTTCAACGTATATAGTACATGTAATTCATAATGACATATAATAGACCAATATAATACTGACGGGATATTTTAAAGTACAGAGTCACGTAATAAGAACAAAAGAAATACAAAGAGTCGCATATACTAAACAAACCACCAAAAAATGAAAGCCAATACAAACACATTGACGAGATGTATAAGTACCGAGCCACGTCAAACGGATACGGTATCACATAAAACCATCAAACAGTAAAAGTAATATTAATAATAGAACAAAGACAAATGAAAGAACAATAAAACATGTTGTTAAGATGACAAACAACATCAGTACGCAGAATCTATACATCAAGACCATCGTGTATTATTTGAGAAGTTGATACGGAATTTTGGTCTTGGTACCTTCCGATGAACTTTTTTTTAAAAAGGACGAGACGTTCTTTGACATACCCCTGGTTCATCAACTTTCTACTCAGACACTGATGACGTTTTACAAAGTCTGAGTAGGAGCTGCAAGCTCTAGAATATCGAATAAGTTGGGAAATGTATATCCCATATGCAGGTGAAGTTGGTATATTGCTTCTATGGTGGGGGAAATTTATAATTTCAAAATTAAAATCGTCTCGTTTGTTATAGATTCTGGTCCTGAGATGACTGTGTACGTCAAATTCGAGATATAGGTCTAAAAATGAGGCGGAGGAAGCTGTCTGTTGTTTCTTTAATCACTAGTTCTGTGGGATATATCAATGGAACCCAATCAGAAAAGTTCGGATTGTTCATGGAAAGAACATCATCAATATATCTGAAAGTGAAATTAAATAAACTGGCTTCTTTGATCCTCTTGTTTTTGACGTGTCTGGAGGAACTCCGATTCATATGAAAGTAAGAAGAGGCGCACATTTTGGCAGTATATATCATCACTTAACGTCCGTCGTCTTCGTCTGTTAACTTTTACAAAAAATATGTACATTTTAAATAAACTCATCAGAGATACCAGGACTAAATATTGTATATACACCAGACGCGCGTTTCGTTTACAAAAGACTCATCAGTGACGCTCGAATCCAAAAAAGTTAAAAGGTTCAAATAAAGTACGCAGTTGAAGACCAAAATTCCTAAAAGTTTTGCAAAATACATCTAAGGTAATCTACTCCTGAGGTAGAAAAGCCCTAGTAATTCAAAAAATTCAAATTTTGTAAACAGCAAACATTTTCTATTGTTTTGAAAACAACAATACATGGGGATGATATGACAAGGGTAGAAATGCTCAGACTGTTTAGCTCAACCAATTGCCAAAATATGTCAAAATTGGCAGATGACTTGTGGAGTAATTGGCCTTCAATGACAAATACTACTGTTTTTTCTATATTTTTGCCTATGATTTTGAAACTATAAAAGATATAAACTTTTTAAAATTGCTTAAGAGGAAAAGTGATCAGCAAGACAAACTTAACTTATTTTTCCGACATAGTTAGTAGACTGTTACTCTTTTGAGGAGTGATTGCCCTCAACTTGTTTGTATGCCCCACCTACGATAGTAGAGGGGCATTATGTTTTTTGGTCTGTCCTGCTTCAGGTTCAAGTTTTTGGTCAAGGTAGTTTTGTTGAAGTTGAAGTCCTATCGACTTCAAACTTTGTACACATGTTCCCTATGATATGATCTTTCTAATTTTAATGCCAAATTAGAGATTCTACCCCAATTTCACGGTCCACTGAACATAGACACGAACATTCTTGTTTTTATACTCTTTTGAGCAAAAAGTGAACGAAGATGGAGAAAATGGACAGACTGGATGATCAGCTATACAAAGTAGAATCACAGAAAGACTGAACTCCGAGAAAATTCAAAACGAAAAGTCCCTTAATCAAATGACAATATTAAAAGCTCCAACGAATGGACAACACATGTCATATTTATGACTTGGTACAGTCATTTGCTTATGTAGAAAATCGTGGATTAAAGCTGGCTTCATAGCTAGCTAGACCTTTCACTTGTATGACAGTCGCAAATCCATTATACTGACAAATATTTGTGAACAAAATTAAGACAATATTTGTGAACAAAATTAAGACATTATTTGTAAAATTGTCGAAATAAAATTAAATATATATTTTCGGAGTTCTATGATTCTACTTTGTATGACAGACCATTCAGTCTGTTGTTAGTTTCTCCATCTTGTTCAGCTTTTTGCTCAACAGGGTAAACAAATCATCTGAGCTTCACTGGTTAGTCTGTGTGGACGAAACGCGCGTCTGGTGTATTTAATTTTAAACCTTGTACTTTTTGTTTCCTATTATTCGTGCGTTTCTTTGTCATATATGTTCTCCCATTTATTTGTATTGTAGTACTGTCATGTAATGTTATATTTAACATAGTCATAAAAAGCGGGAGGGTTGGCATGCCACAAAACAAGGTTAAACCTACCATTTTTTTTCTTAAAATGTCCTGTGCCAAGTTAGGAAAATGGCCATATTCACTCTATATTTCGTTACGTTTTAATGTTGTGTCGTAATTCTCTAATATTTGATGTGTTACCCACAGTTTTAGTTTGTAACCGGATTTGATTCTTTCTCTCAATCGATTTATGTATTTCGAATAGCGGTATACGACTGTTGCCTGATAATCTTTTAAATCACTATAAAAAATCGGACAAATATAAGAAATAAAAATACTCAAGGCATCTAGACAAAGCCATTTAGCAAAATAAGACATGAATTCAAAAAGTTAACGTGTCACAATAACGGAATGTAAAAGGACAGAGCCACATGATATGTTACAAAGATACACAAAAAAGCATCTAGACAAAGCATATTGGTAAAAATGAAGAAGAAAAAACAGAATACAATAATTATCATAGAACAATAACGGGACGTTTAAGTACAGAGCAACATGAAATGGATATCACCAAAACAGTAAAAAATGTATACCACTGCTGGTGGAGATTTATTTTCCCGAGGGTATCACAGGCCTAGTAGTCGGCACTTTTTGTGCTGACATGAATTGTCATTGATATTGTTATATTTAAAAATTTACTGTTTACAAATTTTAGAATTATTTGAAATACTAAGGCTTTTCTACCTCAGGCATAGATTACCTTAGCTGTATTTGGTAAAACTTTTAGGAATTTTGGTCCTCAATGCTCGTCAACTTCGTACTTTATTCGGCTTTTTTAACTTTTTTGGATTCGAGCGTCACTGATGAGTCTTTTGTAGACGAAACGAGCGTCTGGCGTATACTAAATTTATTTCTGGTATCTATGAGTATATTTATAAAGACAAATTTAAGCATACTTAAACATGTTTAACCCCGCCGCATTTTTGCGCCTGTCCCAAGTCAGGAGCCTCTGGCCTTTGTTAGTCTTGTATTATTTTAATTTTAGTTTCTTGTGTACAATTTGGAAATTAGTATGGCGTTCATTATCACTTAACTAGTATATATTTGTTTAGGGCCAGCTGAAGGACGCCTCCGGGTGCGGGAATTTCTCGCTACATTGAAGACCTGTTGGTGACCTTCTGCTGTTGTTTTTTTATTTGGTCGGGTTGTTGTCTCTTTGACACATTCCCCATTTCCATTCTCAATTTTATTAAACACGTTATAAAGATAATACAACGTTAGTACCTAGAATCTATACTTCAAGACCATCGTGTAAGGCAGCTTCCATTTGATTTTCGGGGTAGGGGGGTGGGGGGGCGGCTATGTTTTTGTTCTTCTGGAGGTGGGGGCGGCTATGTTTTTTTTTCTGGACAAACAATTAATTTTTTTCACAACACGAAAATATTTTTTTTTATTCAGAATCAAAAACAAATTATTTTTTTCTTCAAAAACTGGAAACAAATTTTTTTCTCCCAAAAAAACCCGATAGCCAATCCCAGAAAATCAAATGGTTGCTGCCTTATATATGCGTATTTATGATACGGCACATTTATCGTTCGACCTAGGTTCCTTCCGATGATTTATTTTTGTTGAAAAAAAGAAGAGACGTTCTTTGACATACCCCTGATAAAATAAAAATAAATCGTGCGTCTGTCTGGCGTATACAATTATAATCCTGGTACCTTTATTTAACACCACTGGCTCGATATCACTGATGGTGGCCGTTTCGTCCCGGAGGGTATTACCAGCTCGGTGTTGACATGAATATCAATTTTATGGTAATTTTGATAAATTTCCTGTATACAAAACTTTGAATTTTTCAAAAAACTAAGTATTTTCTTATCCCAGAAGTAGATTAGCCGCATTTTGCACAAAAAAACAAGTTTAGAATTACATGTACTGGTCGAGGACCAGTTACCGTCATTTTTTGTCAGTATATTTCATTTACCTTCTTAACGTGAGCACATAAATCTATCCTTTGACAAGGAAAGTGGTTACCAAAAATACTTTGCATATTTTTACACTATTTATATTATCCACTTGCTGCGGGGGTATCATCAGTGAGCAGTAGCTCGCAGTTTCACTTGTTTGTACTTTAAATTGTTTAAAAGAAACTTATTTCACAAAAAAAATTGTCACCTTAATGTACCCCTCATGCATGTCTTACATTTAAAGGGATATTTAAAAACATTGTCATGGAGGGTCATCTAACAGGTTGTCCTCAACCTGATTATGGTGCAATGTACATGTATTGCCTCCCTCTTGTTAAATATATTGGCTTTTATAATGATAAGCTCAATAGTTGGTCATACAATGTACATATGCTGCAGTTTAAAGTAAGATGTACTTGTACTACTAGACTTCTTGACCTTGTGATGTATTGACCTATGTACATGTATGCATGTAATACTGTAATCAAATTTGCATATTCATGTACTAGACTCTTTGACATTGCTCTTGTGATTTATTGACATACAAATTACATGTACATGTGTATGTTATCTGGTTTTTATGTTTAATACCTTAATACATGTACATCTATTCTATACTATTTATGTTATTGTAGCTGTGTAGTTCATCTGTGTCTGCAATATTATACATGTACATTTAATTTTGTCAGATGTGTACGTCTTCCTGAAGGGATGCAACTAACCACAGCTGAAAGTTATATATGAATATGCTATGATTTTAATTAGATATGTCTGTCTAGCAGGGTTCTTAGTCTTGAATGCACAATGTTTTTGTTAGATATAGGTAGCTGTCAGTTATCTGCGAGTACTCTCGGATCTGTACCTAGTGTCTTTTTCTTGTCAGATAAAATGTACAAGTACCCGGCCATGACCAAAAACGTCCACCTGTATTTTTGTGCATCTGATGAGTTGAGCCTTTTTCAACTGATTTTTATAGTTGTTTCTAATGCTGTACTGTTGTACCACTGTCCCAGCTTAGGGGAGGGTTTGGATCCTGCTATCATGTTTACCCTTGCCATATTATGGATGTGTGTGTCTGTCTCAAGTCAAAAGCCTGTAATTCAGTGGTTGTCTTTTTATATGTGTTACATATTTGTTTTTCATTCGTTTTTTTGTACCCAAGTTAGGCTGTTGGTGACATTCAGGGTCTTCTATAGAAGACTATGTGGTATGGGCTTTGCTCATTGCTGAAGGCTGTACATTGACCTAGAGTATCATTTTCATCTCTTGTAGAGATTTGTCTTGATATTGGCAATCATACCACATCTTTCTTTTTTTTATTCATCTGAATGTTTTTTTAGGGTCCCTAAAAGGATGAAGAATCTTCTAAATTTGAACTTGTGCAAATGTAAATATGTAGATAGACAACTACCATAAAACCAACAGATGAGTATATAACGAAATCTACAATATAATATTACATATTAAGGCATAAATCTTAATATACCTTATACATGTATTGACTGTGTTTGAAAAATTCACTGTTTTAGTAATTATTCTGCTCATTTTGGAGGTCGTGATTGGCAAATAAACAAATATTTAAATTTGTATTTATGTGATTTTGGCATAATAAAACAAAGTCAATGTTCAATTTCTGCTACTGTAAACACAATTTGTTTAATCTGAGTTTGCTAGTAGACTGAAGGTTAAATACACATGTCTGCTATATCATGTACAATTATTCATTAAGCTGCTACCCAACACCTGACTAAAATTAACTTGGCTCGTTCAATTTTCACAAAATTTTTACAAAATATTTACTTTGACCCTTTGAAAAGAATACAAAAATTTCAAAAAACTTGAACCAATTGATTTCTGGGAAGAAATGGTTGAATATATTTCAGTTTGACAAACACTAGTTCGATCATTGAAAAGCTTAAAATTTCCTGAACAGTATAACATGATTAAAATGATTAACTGATTTTACAGAGTTATCCCCGGTATTTAAGGTACTACCTTAAATGAACAAAATATTATGTATATATCATTCAGACATTTTTCGATGTGAATACTATATAGCCTGACAACTGTCCATATCTTTTCAGATGATTAAAATGTTTATAAAAAGCTTTTATTAAAGTTTAAGATTATTGAAAATATCAATTTAATTATGATTCATAACATCTTCAAAAATCATTTGCTGATCTTTTACTTAAATATTGGTACATATAGTGTAAGATAATATTGTATACGTTATGCATGCATATCAAAACTTGTTATTTGTCATTACATTTGCTTTCGGATCTTTCAAAAACCACATATACTTCATTTTTTTTTTGGATTAGAATATAAATGAATTACCAATGAGTTGAATAACAGAATAATTTTGCAAATTATTATCTTTCATTAAATGATTTTGTGAACCCAGATTATTGGTCAAAACTTTTTGTCTCTACCACTTCCTAATTATTTCTTTCAGAAACAATATGAAGACGTGCAAAAAAGGAAATCTAAATCTTAAACCTTATATGCCTTAATACCCAGAAAACTTTTAACTTTCTGCAGCTTACAATATACAGGTAATTATAATAAGTCTTTTACAGAAGATAATTGTATTATCGAATTAAAATCAATATTGCAGCAATAAGTTATGAACAGTATTAGATCTATATCAATATAATGCAATTTCGATCCAAAAAAAAATTAAAATAAATTTCACAGTTCTTCAAATTATAGTCTGGAGAGATTTTAATTATATATTCCTTATTCTTCCATTGTCTCTATAATCTCCATATCGCTATCAAATTGTAAAAATTCTTCCCTTATTAAAGGGGTCTTTACTCTGGAACTTCTTCTATTTTCTACCATGTCTACAGATGATTTAGTACATGTAGCATACTGGTGGAATTCATTAGTGATTTGTTGGTTACATTGCTGCATATTTCTTTTTTCGTCCTTCTTCTGTCTCTTCCTCTCTCTTTCCTCTTCGGTGTCTCTTATTTCTCTGTCTCTTTTCTTTCTTTCTTTGCTTCCTTTAAAACTTCAGCTTCTTCCTTTTTTCTAGCACTTTCTGTTTTTCTTCTGCCAACTTTACTGCCTCATCACGCTTTGACTGTAGTTTTTGAAGCATTTCATCCCCTGTTATTACCCTGGCTTCTGTTATGATTTTACTAGAAGTTTTTTTTGCTACAGATGGATTTGCTGGAGGTAACAGTACATCTGCTAAACTTCTTGGAATTAAGTTTTTTGTTACAAGCGGATTTTCAGTTGGTACATGTATGCTCATCTCTATTTCTTTAACATAGGAGATAGTGTTGCCACAACAGTGACAAAGAATTGTTGATTCCTGGAGATCTGTAAAAGAAAAAACTCAAGGTACAAAAATGTAGAATTTAACAAAAGATTAAATAACTCAGAAGTTAATGGGCAAGCAAGAATAACACTATCAAAACTATTTATTTGTTGCTGTGTTACATTTTTTTGTTTAATTAATTTTTTGTATATTAACACATACGATACATACACCTTTAATTAGCCTAATTACCGGATTTGTTATCACATAAGCAACATGACTGGTGCCACATGTGGAACAGGATCTGCTTACCCTTTGGGAGCACCTGAGATCACCCCTAGTATTTGGTTGGGTTCATGTTAGTTTTTTTCCTTTTTAGCCATGTCAGTTGGTTTTAGATTTATGAGTTTGTCTGTCCCTTGGGTATATTTTGTCCCCTCTTTTTTAAATGGCTATTTAATCCAATCTGGAAAAACAGTCATTTATATAAATTCCTGTTTGGGTCGAGCCGCAGGTCCTCAGTAGTGAGCTGAGGGAGGAAAAACTTCAGAAAGCGATCATTAAGAAACTTTGATAGGGTATGATCCACTATTTCGAAATTGAAAATGAAGAAAAAGAATATTTTGTTTGAAATATGTGCGGTAGGTTAAACAGGTCTCATGAAAAAGCATCATGTATGTCGCAAGTTAGTTTCAACCATTTGTCAACTGGATGAAAAAGTTGTGTAATTTTAGAATGGAATGATTAGTGATTAGGTATATTTATAGCCTGTCCCAAGTCGAGAGCCTGTAATTGTTTGTTTATGTGTTATCCCTATTGGTCAATCAATTTCCCCCAAATTAAGTGAAGAGGTGGGTGTGGGGGTCAGTGAAAAAACTAGGTGAATTAAGTTTTTTATCCTACATTAAAATTTTGATGTCATCAATAAGTCACCATGGGAAACACAAACAAATGTCTTCGTTTAGAAAACCACTGAACATGCTGAATGGAATGAAACCAAGCATAGCATGAATGTTCTTAATGAGATAATGACTAGTAGTTATTACTTTTTAGCCAATCCAACTTCCAAGATGCCTAGATGGCCACCATGGTGGAGATTAAGTTTAACATAGGACCCTATGGGAAATACATACAAATTTCTTCTTTTAGAGAAACATTGAATGAAATGCAGTTATTTTTTTTTATACGAAACACAAAATTTAAGAAATGTTGGTATCACATCATCATTGAGAGAAAAGTAAAATCACAAAGATACTGAACTCAGAGGAAAATCCTATCAGGAAGTCCATAATCACATGTCAAAATCAAATGACAAAACACACCTAAAATGAATGGACAAGAACTTCCCACCTCTAAACAGTCGGCAATATTCTTGACTTTTTTTTCAAAACTACCTCCACCCTTTTTTATTCGAAAATATGCGTAATTTTCATCAAATTGGGAATTTTAGAATAAACGATGAATTTGACTGAAACCTCAATTTACAGACTTCATTTCAATAGTTAAACCCTGCTTTGAAATAAAACCTCTTTTTGTCAGTGATGATACATAACCGGACACTCAAATCTGCACCTACAGTAATTTTAGGCAAGAAAAAAAGTTTAAATGAGTGTTTGTCAGTTTGAATTCATGCACAATTAGTACTGAGACTGGACTGTTTGGGAAAAAAGTTGTTTTTGGGAATATTTTAAGCCATTTTTTTTCAAATTGGGATTTTCCTCCAGGGGAAAAGCCTTTTTCTCCATTAATATAAGGCAAACAATATCACTGCTTAACAATATGTATTCATGTATGGGATAAGGCCATAATAAATAATAGGTTTGTTTGCCCAAACGCTACCTACCCAGAAAAAAGCTGCCTACTCAAATTCTTTTATTGTCCTGATTTCAAGAAGTTTTTTTTTTAATCAAAAAGGCATGAAGACTAATAAACATCTGATATTTCAATTTCTTTTTGCCTACCTACCTACCCACTGTCTCGACCTTTGGGTAGGGTTTGGGCAAACCAAAATTTTTTTAAGTATGGCCTAAGGCCTTAATTAATATATTGTTTGTTTTTCCCAAATCCCGATTCTACAAAGCCAGTTGTGGGTAGGTACAATGTAGGTATGGAAATGATTTTATTTTTCCAAAAAGCTTTTAATATTATCGGACAATCCTGCAAGCCTGAAAATCAGAAATGAATAAAATAATATTCGATTTAGTTATGACAATAACATTTTATTATGAGTAACAGCACCATTTTTGCAAGGTTTGTCGGGATTTTGGAAACAAGCAATATTTTATTTCAGGCCTAATATAACAAATCAAATGAAATAAATAGTTTACCATTACTGGTGATTGTTGTTGTATCTACATCTGTAGTTTTTTTATTTGTCTTTTTAGATTTGTTGAAGTCGGCGGGCGCAAGTTGTGAATTTGGAATTATGGATCTGTCTACAGGAAACATTCCAGATTTCCTGAAAGACTCTTTGACCCTTGCTATTGTTGTAGTCTGGTCAATTGCAGTGCTGCAAATAAAAATGATACCCATTACTGAAGAAAAAAGTGTAAGTTTCATGTTCTTGTCAGTGTTTATATATGTTACAGAAATTAGATTATACAGTTCATGTGAAATTGAAGTTTGAAGTCTGCTGACAAAAAACTGAAAATCAGTACTAAGTATTTAACACCATTAACTTAAAAAATACTTGTTGAGGACAAATAAAAATATATATACTGCAGCTGTCCTATTTGAGCAGTCAAATTGCATTGACTGTATATTTATATGTCATATACAGTCCATGACCGTATATCACCTTGTTTATGAGGTTGACAATGCGTTTCCGTAGAGTTTTATTTATGTCGTCAATAAAACATACAGGTTTGGGAAATTTTACGTCGTTCGCTCCAAATTTAAAAATGATTGTTTTTACACTAAATACTTCATTTAAAACACTAATATGAGTTGCAGTATATAAAGGATAACCATACATTGTCTCGAAATATCAATTGGTTATTTGTACTCGGCTCGAAACAGGTAGAAATGCTCGGCACAGCCTCGCTTTCTACCTGTTTCTAAGCCTTGTACAAATAACATTGATATTTCGAGACAATGTATGGTTATTCTATGTTTGTGGTTCCAGTTACATACTTTAAAAAAATGAGGTCTCAAATAATTTTTTATTTATTTTTATTTTTGAATGTCAAAATCTGGAAAAAATTGTGTGTTTACCGAAATTGTTTCCAGTATTATACACACCCCAACCGGAAGTCCACCATTTTAGATATGTTTTGTTGTAAAATAAACAGTCATGATATATTTTTAGTTAATTTTGTTGCATTCTGTTATGAATTGTTACATTTTAGCCATATCAGATACTTGTGATGGAAATTCAGATGACAGAAATCTATGAATTTAATTATTTTAATTCCCAATCCTCAAAATTTGATTGCTTGAAAATTCAGTTGTACCAAAAAAATACATAAACATATAATCCAAGCATATGTACATGTAAATACCTTAATAAAGCAGGAAACTTGGCTTTGCCTATGGTGGCACACTTGTTCAGGTTTCCCAAGGTAACTGATAATTGGTTCACTTTTTCTTTAAGAGGTCCAAGGATGGCAACATCCAGTGGCTGCAGCAGATGAGTAGTGTGAGGTGGTAAACCAATAATGTGAATGTTGTTAGCTTTGGCCTTCTCTATCAGGTCAATACTGATATGGGAATCGTGGTTATCAAAAATCAGCAGTACTGGTCGTCTTGTTCCACAGAATGGTATGAAAACTTTGTCGAACCAGTTTTCAAACAACTCGGTATCCATGAACTCGGATTCAGAGGATCCATATAACCAGTTATCTGGAACACCATCCTTAAAGCTCCTATGAGGCAGGCAACCATCAAAAATCAGAAATGAAGGGAGGAAATGTCCATCCGCTGCTATGCACATGTGAACTGTAATGTGACCATGGACTAATACTTTCTGTTGGTAGCTGTGTGACCCTTTTAGTGTAAAAACTTTTTCCTTACTTTTTTCTTTACCACTGAAGCCAGACTCGTCACAGTTAAATATCTGGTTGGGTTTATTTGTTAATCCTAAAGAGTCGACTGTGTCCACTAGCAACTTGAAATATTGGTCAACTACAGTGACATTAGACATTCGTCTCCTGGCTTTGTCCTGCTGTTCTGGTAGTTTTTCCGACAATTCAGGGTGTCTGTTTAGAAGTTTGTTTACCCATTTGTTACTAGGACCTTTTTCCATATTGAATAAAGTTGATCTACCTGATTTCTCAATGATAGAAATTACGAATGCTTTTAACATTCTTCTTGTCAAAGGAAAACCTCTCTCTGCCATATACTTGACGTAGTTTATTAAAGATGTCTCTTCTTCATCTGTCAGCATCTTTGAAGGTCCATTCAAATGGTTGTCATACTTTCCATTGACATGGTCTGATATGGTTGTCCTTGGTACCCCATATTCTGTAGCTGCTTTAGAAATACTTAATTTGTTTGAATTTACTGCACCAATGGCCTTATCAAGGGACTCCTGCAGGTATTGCTTTTTTTGTGGCATCCTTAAAAGTAAAGATAAATACATTTGTATATCTTGATAAAAGGTCAATGAAGGCATTTATATATATGAAGATTTAATCTACAGAAAATTTCTAAGGACACAAGAAATATAATTGCCAATGAAAAAACTCTCCACCAAACCAGACTTTAATGATGCCTCTGCTGGTGGACGTTTCGTCCCCGAGGGTATCACCAGCCCGCACAACTTATTTGGAATTTTGGATCCTCAAAGCTCTTCAACTTTGTATTTGTTTGGGTTATAACTATTTTGATATGAGCGTCACTGATGAGTCTTATGTAGACGAAACGCGCGTCTGGCGTACTAAATTATAATCCTGGTACCTTTGATAACTATTTACACCACTGGGTCGATGCCTCTGCTGGTAGACGTTTCGTCCCCGAGGGTATCACCAGCCCAGTAGTCAGCACTTCGGTGTTGACATGAATATCAATTATGTGGTCATTTTTATAAATTTTCTGTTTACAAAACTTTTGAATTTTTCGAAAAACTAAGGATTTTCTTATCCCAGGCATAGATTACCTTAGCCGTATTTGGCACAACTTATTTGGAATTTTGGATCCTCAAAGCTCTTCAACTTTGTATTTGTTTGGGTTATAACTATTTTGATATGAGCGTCACTGATGAGTCTAATGTAGACGAAACGCGCGTCTGGCGTACTAAATTATAATCTGGTACCTTTGATAACTATTTAACAATGAGCAAACCCAATTTAGATTGTAAGCAAAATAAAATAATGCTTGAATAATTATTGTCAAGTCTGCCAAAAACTCACAGAAAGCTTGGCATATGGATAGTTACAACAGTGGTTTACAAGCTAAATAAAGGCAACAGTAGTATACCGCTGTTCAAAACTCATAAATCCATGGACAAAAAACAAAATCGGGGTAACAAACCAAAATCGAGCGAAACGCATTAAATATAAGAGGAAAACAACGACACAACACCGAAACGCAACACACACAGAAACAGACCAATCATCAGACAGAACACCATGAGAATAACAAATGTAACTGCTTTTTATCTTAGAAGATGAAAGACCTGGATGCTTCATACTTTGTATATAGATGTCTCATGTTACGAATTTTCCATCTCACATTTATTTTGACCTCATTTTCCTGGTTCAATGGTTATAGCCTAGTTTTTATACGACTGCAAAAATTGTTTTTTTTTGTCTTATATCATTTATATTGTTATCATGTTTCTGTCGTCGTATTTGTCTGTGGGGTCCGATTACTTTTAGTTTTCGCTCTCTAACTTTAGTAAAAGTGAATAGAAATTTTAACACAAGATTTATGGCCTTAAAAGGAAGGGTGGGATTGATTTAGGAAGTTTTGGTCCCAACAGTTTAGGAATAAGGGGCCAAAAAGGGCCCAAATAAGTATTTTTAGCTCACCTGGTGTCCGTCGTCGTTAACTTTTACAAAAATCTTCTCCTGAAACTACTGGGCCAAATTAAATAAAACTTGGCCACAATCATCATTGTATCTAGTTTATAAAATGTGTGGCGTTACCCGCCAAACCAACCAAGATGGCCGCTATGGCTTAAAATAGTACATAGGGGTAAAACGCAGTTTTTGGCTTATAACTCAAAAACCAAAGCATTTAGAGAAAATCTGACATGCTGATAATTGTAAGCAGCAAGAATGTTCAGTAAAGTAAGATGTACAAACATATCACCATCACCAAAACAAAATTTTGTCATGAATCCATCTACTTCCTTTGTTTAATATTCACATAGACCAAGGTGAGCGACACAGGCTCTTTAGAGCCCCTATTTTGGTTTTGGCACTATTAATTTAGTTTAAGTAAATAGAGATTTATGAAATTTTGACATAAGGTTTGTGACTACAAAAGACAGGTTGGAATTGATTTTGGAAATTAAAAGATTCCAACAGTTAAGAAATTAGGGGCCAAAAAAGGGCTCAAATAAGCATTATTCTTGGTTTTTGCACAGTAACTTAAGGATGTACTTAGGTGAGGTTTTAGAATTTGTGCCAATGCTTCGACTCCTTGGTGTTTTTCCATACAATACAATGTGAAATATTTTGCCCCATAACACCCATTTATTTTAAGACTAAATAGCTCATGAAAGGTCATCTACCAAGAAGATTCTTAATTTTCCTTCTTTTGTTTTGAGACCTAATAATACCAATGCAAATATAAGGTAAAACTCAGAGTCGGCCTTTTCCGGCCATATTTTAAATCTCGAAAAGGAGGTCCATGACCTATCAATATTTTTAACTTAATTTTATCCTTAGTTGAGGCTCTACCAGCTTATAGTATCAATTTTAACTTCTTACTGTGTATGTAGATTCTTGATTGTTGGTCCCATTTTCAAATTGGTCTACATTAAGGTCCAAAGGGTCTAAACCCTTGGGGTTCTTTAATATTTTGAATCTAAAAATGTACTTAATAATTGGCCCAAATCGAGGTCCAAAATTAAATTATGTTTGATTTCATCAAAAAATGAATAATTGGGGTTCTTTGATATGCCAAATCTAACTGTGAATGTAGATTCTTAATTCTTGGTCCTGTTTTCAAATTGGTCTACATTAGAGTCCAAAGGGTCCAAAATTAAATTAAGTTTGATTTTAGCAAATATTTAATTTTTGGGCTTTGATATGCTGAATCTAAACATGTACTTGGATTTTTATACGACCGCAAAATTTGAAAAAAAATTCGTCGTATATTGCTATCACGTTGGCGTCGTTGTCCAAATACTTTAAGTTTTCGCGTTTTTGCACTCTAACTTTAGAAAAAGTGAATAGAAAATTATGAAATTTCAACACAAGGTTTATGAACACAAAAGGAAGGTTGGGATAGATTTTGGGAGTTTTGATACCAACATATTAGGAATTATGGGCCATAAAGGACCCAAATAAGCATTTTCTTGTTTTTCGCACAGTAACTGTAGTTTAAGTAAAAAGAAATCTATGAAATTTTGACACAAGGTTTATGACCACAAAATGAAGGTTGGAAGCTTTGGTTTTAACAGTTTAGGAATTGGGAGCCAAAAAGGGGTCCAAAATAAGCATTTTTCTTGGTTTTCGCACCACAACTTAAGTATAAGTTAATAGATATCTATGAAATTTAAACACAAGGGTTATGATCATAAAAGGAAGGTTGGTATTGATTTTGGGAGTATTGGTCCTAACAGTTTAGGAATAAAGTGTCCAAAATTAAACTTTTGTTTGATTTCATCAAAAATTGAATAATTGAATCTTAACCGTGTAAGTAGATTCTTAATTTTTTGTCCCGTTTTCAAATTGGTCTACATTGAGGTCCAAAGTGTCCAAAAATAAACTTAAGTTTGATTTTGACAAAAATTGAATCCTTGGGGTTCATTGATATGCTGAATCTAAAAATGTACTTCGATTTTTTATTATAAGTAATAGGATAATTATATTTGGTATGTGCGTACCTTGCAAGGTCCTCATGCCCTTCGGACAGTTTTCACTTTACCTCGACTTTATTTCATGGATCAGTGAACAAGGTTAAGTTTTGGTGGTCAAGTCCACATCTCAGATACTATAAGCAATAGGGCTAGTATATTCGGTGTATGGAAGGACTGTAAGGTGTCATCTTACCTTGACCTCATTTTCATGGTTCAGTGGTTATAGTTAAGTTTTTGTGCTTTGGGCTGTTTTTCTCATACTTTATCCAATAGGTACACTATATTTGTTGTATGGTATGATTATAGGGTGAACATGTCTAGCGGGCAGATGTCATCTGACCATGACTTCATTTCATTGTTCAGTTGTCAAAGTTAAGTTTTTGAGTTTTGGTCTCTTTATCTAATACTACATTGTATCAGCCATAGGTCAACTATATTTGGTGTATAGAAATATTTTATGATCAATAAGTCAGTGGCGTAGGTTTTGTTTGACATTGACCTCATTTTCACTGTCTACTGATAACGAAGTGTTAAGATTTGGTGTTTTGGTCTATTTTTCTTAAACTATAAGTAATAGGTCAACTGTAATTGTTGTATTGAAGCATTGTTAGCTACATGTATATGTCTGCCTAGCATGGTTCATCTGACCTTGACCTCATTATCATGGTTCATTGGTCTTTATTTAGTTATCTTGGTTAATGTTAAGTTTATGTGACAGTAGTAATAAAGCTTTATACTTAGCACTATCAACATAATATCAATGATTAATAAAGAAGGCGAGACATTTCAGCGTGTGCACTCTTGTTGTAATTAGGTCTAGTTTATGGTGAACCACAAGTGGTAGGTCAATCATATTTGGTATGCAGTTGTATAATATTAAAAAGAAGATGTGGTATGATTGCCAATGAGCATACCACATAGTCCGCTATAAAAGGCACCGATAAGACTAATGTAAAACAATTCAAACGAGAAAACTAATATTGCCACATCTCATTTCCATGGGGGATTATTTGGCCCTGCTCCCTCAGTCATGGTCTATTGACTTAAAATTTGCTTATTTTATATGTATTATTTTGTGATTAGGTCAGTTTATTGGGCACCACAAGTGGTAGGTCAATGATATTTGGTCTGCAGTTATTTCAGCATTGGCATATCTCATTTGCATGGACATAATTAGGCTCCGCCCCCCAAGTCGTGGTCTATTCAATTTGAAATTTGTTCTTGTTTGTCATGTATTCGTTTGTAGATTAGGTCAGTTCAAGGGGAACCATTAGTGGTACACCAATGTTGATTGGAGTTTGTTTAGCCATGTTTCATTGACTTGGAATATTTGCATAACTTGTGTAAGATGTTAAAGCATTGCTATTTTAATTTCAACATTTTCGTATCGAAATTAAAAAAGGCGACACATATCTCTGATAACAGCTTATTAAAACTTTAATAACTTTTTTAAACTATCCTTGGTCCTTGTTGGTTTGTGCCAAACTTGGACAAAAGCTTGTCTATGTCGTATGATCATAAGAAAGTATCCAGAGGTAAATTTGGTAAAACGATAAATCAATTTTGTTCGTATTTTACTTTAAATGGACTTGGATTTTCTGCCAGGAAACGAAAATTTGTTACCTTTCTTGTACTATTTTTGATTCGTACCAAACTTGGACAGAAGCTTGTTAATGATTAAAAGCTTGTATCTTGAAGGAAATTTTTTACCTGTGTATCTGTATTTTACTTGTAAATGGACCAGTTAACAGTACGTCCAGTCTGCAGTTCAAGTTTACAAACATTTATTAGATTCATTAACTATCCTGGATTTTTACCCAACTTGGACAGAAGCTTCTTACAATCAAAAGATAGTATCAAGCGGTATATTTTTATTGATTCTTTTCCTCATTTTTGTTGACCCTTCAATTTACATCAGAAGTAGGCGAGACACTGGGTTCTGCGGAACCCTTACAAATTTTTAAGTCTTGTCCTCTAGTTCATATTGGAGCGTTTTATGCTGTTTTGTGTACTCATCTCGCTGTTGTTGTATGTTATGATTGCATGTTGTACTTTTTCGTTGGAGTTTATTTGATGGTTGTACTCGGAAGCCTTTAAAAGCCTGTAATGTTTTAATTATACATGTTATACAAATTGTGACCTGAATGGACAGTTGTCTCATTGGAAATCTAGTCACATTTTTTTCATATCTATGAGCATTTAATGTGGTATACAAAGTCCGTTTTAAAAGCGGGACTTTCTATACTAAATGGACTGAGTACTTTTAAAAACGATGCACAAATATTAAAATTATCGACTGATCTCGGCCGAGCTAATATTGGTAAAAAAGTCCCAGTTTGAAAGAAACCGTTGTTTGTTTCCTTGATTTAAGTACTGTATTCTGGTCTATTTGTTCGATGATATGACTTCTCTGTACGTCATTTTTTTCGATGTAGACCTTTGTGTTGGAGTTGACATGATGATGGTTAGAAGAAGAAAGAGTATAAGTGCTAGTTCTCCCACTCTATATGAAAGTCACAATTTGTAAACCTAGTAAACCATTAAAGGCCAAACGGACGGCTGCCGCTATAATGCAAACCTTAAAAATCCACCGAAAATGACTAGTGTAAAACCTTCAAAACAAGAAAACTAACTCTGGCACACCCACATTTTGCTAGTTCAGTGATAAGCTCTTGGAAGCCTCCTTAATTATTTTTCATAATTAATCAAATGTTTGTTACTGAAAACACAAAATTTAAACTGGAAGTACATAAACAAAGAATATGGTATCAGTAGCGTATCCAAAGAGGGGGTGGGGTGTTAAAGCACTTATTTTTGCCATTTTTTCTGCATTTAAATGTGGACAGTTAGACACCCCCCCCCCCCAAAAAAAAAAAAATAAAATAAATACATACACACATTTTAAAATGGGTGGGATAGGTATGACTTGCAACTCTTTATAATAGATAAAAAGCAATGCCAAACGTGAAGTAATTCCGTCCATGTACAGGTTAACGAATTTAACGAATTTTGTGTACATTGGTTGTGAATATCCCTTTTACACCCCTTAAAAGTAACAAGTGCTTGCTTGCTAATACACAGATGTGACGTAATATCATAACAATGGCCTTGACTTTAAGCGTTGCAGTTTGTAAACAATGCTGGAGACGTACGCTTTTATTCTCAAATGTGCATGATTTATGTTGTACAACCTGCAACGGCAGTCTGAATCGATTTAGGAATAACATTTGTGAATTCCAAAATGTAAGTCAATATATTATTTTGTTATTAAAATCTCTTTTCTGGAAGGGAGAGCGTAATATGGTGTTTCAAATCAAGTAATGCAATGAATCAAATTTGTAGAATATAGGATACAGCAGATATATCTTTAATGTTTTCAATCTAAATGTTATATTATGTGTACAAATATACGAAATAACATTTTCAACATCATTATCAAGTAGGAACAACCCGAAAATACAGCCACGAAAAGCAATATACAACGTCATTCAGCAACCATTTTTGCATCCCAGGTAAAAATCGGATAAAATGGCGCCCATTGAGAATCTTGGATGACAACAATTTTTATAAAATAAATTTGTATTCAAAATCGTGAAATGAATGGCTGAAACGATTCCCAAAATGACGAACAGGGTTCTCGAAAATATGTAAACAAACCTTTTTTTGGTCAGTTTCTATTTATTTTTGCTACAAAGGATTCCCCCGTCTGAACATGCGATGCGGGGGTAAAAAAAAAGTGATTTTTTACAAATAAATAACCAAAAACTGATACTTACTGAACTTAATTTTGTCAACAACTTCTTGATGCTTGTCCGTTAAAAAAACACGATGACGTCATCGGATTGACCACGACGTTTCGCGGAAAAAATGCAAATGACGGTAACTGGTAACTGACGGTAACTGGTCGTCGACCAGTAGCGGCAACTGAGGGTGAAACAACCAATTTTTTTTCTCAGGGTCAGGTTCTAAGTTGCTGCCTTACAATTTGATTGTTCCTCTGATACCTTTCGCCTTGTTTGAAAAGACGGGAAAGAGCTACATTAATACAACTTATACTGACAAGTCTGTATAAAGGAGAAAATGTATTTGGACACAATAACTCAAATATTTTAGAAAATTAACAGGCAGTGAAAAAAAATAGTTCTGTGATGTACCCTTGCGGATGATAAAGATGTACAAAAAGGTCATCAAAGCTCCTAGAGGGCGATCTAGATTTGGCAGACTTGCTTTACATTTGGCCGATTTGCAGTACATACATACACAGCTACTTTTGCATAGGTACTATTTCTGTACTATACAAAATGCATTACTGGAAACTTACTTTTAATAGTTAGTACTATTTCTTGACTTTAAAACTATTGTAATAGTTTGGTACTTGTACAGTACTTGATTTATACTAAATGTTTTGGTACAGAAATAATACAATATTCCATGTTTTAAAATCATATCTTTTTAGTTTGATACCCCGATTTAGTTTTTTGTCCATGGATTTATGAGTTTTGAACAGCGGTATAATATTGTTGCCTTTATTTGACATATTTGAAATAGAAAAACTTTTAAAATGCTGAAAATGTAACGGTAGTAATCAAAAATCTATAGTATACCTAAATATTACAATAATTTTAGAGTAACAAAATAGTACCTATGCAATAGTAGCTGTGTAGTTCCATTGTCCGGATTATTCATTATCTTTTAGGAAGGATTACTGTAATATTAAATAAAATCAAGCGACTTTTGTTTTCAATTCTAATATAGTCTAATAATTTGAAGAAATTCCTTGATAAACTGTAAAAGATACAAAAGTGCGAAGGGGATTTTCAGCTATACATCTATATTAAATATATTTTACTGTTTTCAATTCATAAGGCAATATAATTTGAAATTGTATAAAATTCAAGATTTATGACCTCAAAAGTAGTCAGGAAAACATCATATACATAATCAGCGTTTAGTAGACTACACTACCGTCGTTTGTTCACATTAGGGTAACTTGGTGCTATTACGACCATACAGGGAGATTCGACCGGCAGTTAATATATCATAAATAAACTTTAATTTAGAAACCTTCCTCAAAGTAAACGTATGGGAAAACTCAACAAAAGACTCAATTTCAGAATGAATGATCATCGGTCTAATACGCTATATACTACTATTCCCCATGCTGAATTGTAAGATCGACTTCACCATCTTAAAACAGAGCTTTTTCTATAAAAATGGTATTCGTAGATACAAATTTCTTGTTTTGGGATACAATAATTCATATTTTGTGAACAATCACACTGAATCTTCCAGAAAATATACTGAAGATGATATTATTAAAATGCTGGACTTTTTGATCGACTATTTATTTGTTGAGTTTGGAGGATATATATTTTAACAGACAGTCGGTATTCCAATGTGTACTAATTGTGCACCCCTGCTGGCTGATTTGATTTTGTATTCGTATGAAGCAGAATTTATTCAGAACCTTCTAAAAGACAAAAAGAAAAAGCACCTAAATTCTTTAATTTTACTTTCCGATATATTGACGATGTTTTATCATTGAACAACCCATACTTCAGCCAATACTTACATCTCGTATATCCCAGTGAACTTGAAATTAAGGATACTACTGATACTAGAAGGACTGCTTCATACCTTGATCTTTTCCTCAATACTGACGTATATGGACGACTTCACACGAAAATCTATGTTAAACGGGACGAATTCAATTTCCAATTTCTCAGCAGTAACATACCCTCAGACCACAATTATTCTTCTCCTTTGCTACAATGCTGCTTTTGGTAAAAGTCAAATAAAATTAACAATTTGCACCGTTTCAAACATGAAATAAATATAACTGCTTATAAAGAAAGGCAACAGTAGTAAACCGCTGTTCAAAACTCATAAATCCATGGACAAAAAACAAACTCGGGGTAACAAACCAAAACCGAGGGAATCGCATTAAATATAAGATGAGAACAACGACACAACACCGAAACGCGGCACACAGAAACGGACCAGGCATCAGACAAAACACCACGAGAATAACAAATATAACATATATAGACCATTATTAGTCTAAAAAAAATATGCTTCTAGGACAATCCGTCAGTGTCTTTTTTTTTCTTTTGAGAGCATTATTAAGATGTCAATGGTAGGATATGCATTATGTATAATTAGTTATCAAAAGTACCAGGATTATAATTTTATACGCCAGACGCGCGTTTCGTCTACATAGGACTCATCAGTGACACTCAGATCAAAATAGTTAAAAAGCCAAAACAAATACAAAGTTGAGGAGCATTAAGGACCATAAATTCCAAAAAGTTGTGCCAATTACATATATATGGAGAACGCTCTGAATGGCTTTTTTTTCTCTCCATTTTTGTTATCCATCATACGATTGGTTGAAATTGCGTCAAATATTTTACTTATTTTGATATATATTATATAACTGGTATGACCCCTTAAATAGTAAACATTTCAAAGAAAATTGGGACAGAATACAGAAAGTCTCTATATATTAAAAAAATCATAATCGTAGTTACGGATTTCAAATATTTCGGCCACGAGCATCACTGAAGAGACATGTATTGCCGAAATGCGCATCTGGTGCAGGAAAATTGGTACCGTTAATTTTATAACATATAGATAAACGCGAAAAATAATTCATGCGATCTAAGCCCAATGCTATGGAGAACGCTCTGATTGGTTTATTTATTTTTCATATTTAGTTATCTATCATACGATTGGTTGTATTTGTGCATCTTTCAAACCGGAAATCTAATCTTTGACTAAAAGTAAGTCCGATGACGGAATCATATCCGGACTCCTTTTTCTCCCAAAATAACTCAATCTGAATAATCATAAGAGTGGATGACAAATGCGACTATGCATGTTACCTATAGGACACAGAGGCATGACGATTGATTTATTGTGGAAGGAAGAGAAGCGACACCAAAAATGAGGTCTTCTCGTTTAATAGTATAGAAACGTGACTTATTCCCGATTGTGACTGTTTTGCTGAATGTGAATTCGCATTACTATAAGACGTATTTCTGTACTTGTTTATCCCAAATTCTTAATGTTATATTTGTAAATCTCATCGGATTTTGTCAAATGTGTTGACGTCTTTTCATTATATTTAGGTGTTACGGATAGAAAAAATTAATCACCGCCTCTTTATTAGTTATATTAAACGTTTGAAGTTGGATTCATAACAAACTGGACATATATATATATATTACAGTTAATTGCTATTAATAAGTATTGCAAAATGCATTTTGTTTAAATGAATTATCAGTATTTAGTTCTAATACAATCTTAAATGAATCCTAGTTCTATCTCACTTTTGAATGATATTTTTTCATATGTGACGTCATGCTGTTTCTAAATTTCATAAATTCAAATGTGGCATAACGTTTGTGCCTTTTCGCCATCGTATTTGACGTCACATTTGTTTTAATTACGTTGACGCCTGGACTGATTCGGGTGTGTCTATTTTGTAATAAACTTAGCATTATGTATTCGGGTTTAGTTTTCTGTAATTAGTTTATACTTCAGTTTCATTATGTATTTCTCTTTCATATTCATTTGTTAAAATTTACTGTTTGCAATAGCATTAAGTGTTCTATATAATAAGGATGTTCTCATCCCGTGCTTAAAAACAATGCCGTATTTGGCCAAACCTTTTCAACTTTTGATCTTCAGTGCTATACAACTTTGTACCTTTTTTCACTTTCGATCTTTTATATCTGGGCGTTATGTATTCGGGTTAAGTTTTCTGTAATTAGTTAATACTTCAGTTTCTTTATGTATATCTCTTTCATATTCATTTGATAAAATTTACTGTTTGCAATAGCATGAATTGTTCTATATAATAAGAATGTTCTTATCCCGGGCATAAAAACAATGCCGTATTTGGCTATTTGGCGAAACCTTTTCAACTTTTGATCTTCAGTGCTGTACAACTTTGTACTTTTTTCACTTTCGATCTTTTATATCTGGGCGTCACTGGTGAGTCTTGTGTGGACAAGGTGCGTTTTTGGCGTATTGAATTTTAACCTGATGCTTTTTGTTATCTATTAATCATGTTTTTCTTTGTCTAATATGTTCTTCTATTTATTTGTATTGTAGTCCTGTAATATTATGTTGTCATTTCAATGTTATATTTAACTTTGCCATTAAAGTTCGAGGTTTGGCATGCCACAAAGCCAGGTTCAACTCACCACTTTTATTCCCCTGTCAAAGTGTCCTGTACCAAGTCAGGAAGATATCCATTGTTATATTATTGTTCGTTTCTGTGTGTGTTGCATTTTAACGTTGAGTCGTTTGTGTTTTCTCTTATTTTTGAGATATTGAGATAAGACGTGGCACGGTACTTGTCTATCTCAAATTCATGTATTTGGTTTTAAGTTATATTTGTTATTCTCGTGGTGTATTGTCTGATGCTTGGTCCGTTTCTGTGTGTGTTGCGTTTCCCTCGGTTTTGGTTTGTTACCCCGATTTTGTTTTTTTGTCCATGGATTTATGAGTTTTGAACATCGATATACTACTGTTGCCTTTATTTAATGTAAATGATCCTAATAACAACAAATTTCTCGACAAAGACTCAATTTCAGAATGAATAATCATCGGTCTTATGTAAATGATCCTAATAACAACAAATTTCTCTATAAACATTTCAATAACCCTGACCATTCTATTGTTTCAATGATTGTCCGGATTATAGAGAAAATATATCATCCAACAAATTGCCCATATTGAGTACACCACATCGTTTACAAAGAGAACACTTTTGGATATGAGAGTTGAGATCAGCCATTCCCTATGGATGCAATGACAAAATTGATGGTGTAGATATTTTGTCTAGTCCCAGGTGTAGTACCGTTAGTACATTACATCTACTCGACGAAATAATAGTCATGGTCACAGAAAATATATACCACCTGCTGTACACACCGTGACAATTGATAGTCTATTAACGTCTGTTCCAAAACCTTTATGAATTAATCATATTAGAACTAAAATATACTCCATTCCATTGTGAAAACTTTCTTTACTATTTCAAGATGCCCAAAATACTTTCGTTACTAATTCTCGTTCTGTTTTGTATAGATTAGCTGCAACTATCATGGACATTGCTAACCGGTATCGACTACATCCAATAGTGAGGAAAAACGTTATTTTGTTAAGATAAAATTCGCCAATAAAGGTTTAGATGCTGTAAATATTAGCAATAAAAAAATCTGTACAAAAAACTATACCTGATTACTTCAAAATTAAAGCTACACCTGTTTTTTCTTATATCTTCTTGGCATCGTTACCAATGAACAACTAAGAGAGCCAAGGGACCAAAATATAGAATCCCCCAGCCCATCAACTTCAAAAAGAATTTCAAGTTACTGATGGATGCAGTTGAGGACTATGCAAGAAAATGGGTAAAGCGCGAACCAGACAAACCAGAATGAGACAATTTGTATGAATGGATCAAAGCTATTCGATCATGCATTCAGAGGCGCATACATACTACGATGTGTTATGAGTACTAGAGATTCTAACCCTTTCAATAATCCGGAGGTGGTTGATGCTTTATCTTCTGTGTATGACAAATATGTCGTTCCAGCAGTTAAAGCCTCCAATAATATTGTCTTCATATGTAAAACACATTATTTTCAATGTCTCGCTACAAAGCTTGTAATTGATAAAACTACTGGTAATCCTACATATTATTTAACATCATTAAACAAGGACGAAATTTTACAAAATAATAAATCTGTCCTTTCTTTTGGTATCAACATAAAAAAAAACGAAAAAAACTTGCCTTCATTATACTGGATACCTAAATCACACAAAACTCCATATAAAGAACGATACATAGCTGGGTCTTCAAAATGTTCGACTAAACATCTTTCTTAAGTACTGACTACTATTCTTTCGACAGTTAAAGATGGGCTTAAAAAATATTTGAGGAGATATATTCTACCAGTGGTGTTAACTAGATGTGGATTCTCAAAAATTCGAAAAATCTACTGCTTAACCTTCGATCACAATCTTTGCAATTTTGCAGCAACATAAACAACTTTAGATTTTTCTACGCTATACACTACAATTTCCCATGCTCAGTTGAAAGATCGACTACACCATCTCATAAAACAGAGCTTTTTCTATAAAAATGAAAATCGTAGATACAAATGTTATGTTTTGGGTTACAATAATTCATATTTTGTGAGAAAACGCACTGAATCTTCCAGAAAATATACTGAAGATGATATCAAAATTCTGGACTGTTTGATCGACTATATATTTGTTGAGATTGGAGGATATATATTTCAACAGACAGTCGGTATTCCAATGGGTGTTTACATATCACAATTGATACGTTATTCTCGTGCTTGTCCACACTATACGGACTTCATATACAGGAGTGTGCTCCTTACGCGGAAACCGCTCCAACAAAGTTATGAGGAGGACAGATTAAAATTGACACTCCGTAAATTTTAAGCACACCATCACGAATTGGTGGATCCATACGATGTGTCTTTGACCAAACTAGCTAAGGACATTTTCACCGCATGGTAGATTATGGTTTGTCATTATGTCGTCTAATCTTTTAAGTACCAGACGTGGTACGGTACTTGTCTATCCTAAATTATTGTATTTAGTTTATATGTTTAATGTTATATATGTAATTTTCATCGGATTTTGTCTAATGTTTTGACGTCTTTTTTATTATATTTATGTGTTGTGGTAAAGAAACTTAATCACCGCCTTCATTTATTATATTTCATTTTGTTCAACGTAATCAGTACGATATTTTACGTTTTAAGTTGGATTCAAAACAAACCGGACATAGTTATATAATATACTTAATTGCTACCTTAATTTGCTATAAATCAGTATTGATATGTGCATTGTTATTTATCAGTATTTAATTCAAATATAATCTTAAATCAATCCTAATGTCATTTTTTACAGTTTCAAATATGACGTCACTTGGCGTTGAGGTTTAAACTTATTCGGATGTGTCTACTTTTTGTGCTGCAAATGTTTGGTTATGTAATGTATTTCAGTTGTTTTCTGTAATTAGTTAATACTTCAGTTTTATGATAATTTTATAAAATTTACAGTTTGCAAAAGTATAAATTATTCTAAATAATAGGAATGTTCTGGTAACTAACAGAAAACCCTTGCCGTTATTGGCACAAGTTTTTTGGTCTGTTGGTCCTCGATGCTGTTCAACTTTATACTTATTTCGGCTTTCAAACTTTTGTTTCTGGGCGTCACTAGTAGGTCTTGTGTGGACAAAATGCACTTCTGGCGTATTAAAATTTTGAACTTGTTGGCTGTTGTTCGTGTGATTCTATGTCAATTGTGTTCTCCAATTTATTTATATTGTAGTCCAGTGGTGTTGTGTTGTCATTTTGATGTTATATTTCACATGGCCTTAAAAGTGCGAGGTTTGGCATGCCACAATACCAGGTGATTTCACATGGCCTTAAAAGTGCGAGGTTTGGCATGCCACAATACCAGGTTCAACCCGGTATGTCGTTGTTCTCTTATATTTAATGCGTTTCCCTCAGTTTTAGTTTGTTAACCCGGTTTGGTTTTTTGTCCATGGATTTATTAGTTTTGAACAGCGGTATACTGCTGTTGCCTTTATTTACTGATTATGTGGTAGATGAAATAGTATTTTACCTGAATACGGTGACAGTCATCAATATCCGTATTGTTACGAATTAAAGTATCGCGTGATTTTGAAGTTGGAACAACGGGAAATTTTAAAATATATGCTTTGTAGAGAACTGGTACGTATCCATTAAAATCCATATTTACCTTTATCAAATTATATTTTACTGAAATTGTATGGTTTATATTTTTATTCTGTGCAATTTTTTATAATATATCCTAACTGTAAATCTAAATATTTGTAAAATAATAAGTGATCGAAATTACCCATATGGAGAAATTATATACTGTGTTATTTCGACCACCCTTTTGTTGTACATGAGAACGATATGTACACAGGGATGTGCTAAATGTCTATACACCTCCTTTGCAAAATTTATCTCAATTGATGGTGCACCAGGCAAAAGGAGAAAAATACGGAATACAAACATACAAATTTTTATCCAGGCTGTAAATGTGTGGGGGTCTGGATGGAATCCCCCATTTCTGTATTCTTCTATTTTTAAACCCTTTTCCATTCTTTCAATTTTAACACCCCATTTTTATCTTTTCTTTATTTTTTGTTCATTTTTTTCTAATTTGCCAATTCTCCATATTCTGTAATCCACGATCCACACCTTCACGAATAAGTCTACCATATTGAAAAAAAAAAAAGAAATGTCAATTTGATGACGAGTGAAAACAAAGAATAAAGAAATATCTGAGGAAAAGATAAAAAAAAATAAAAGACATGATAATTAAAAAATGCGATCATTCAATCAAAACTCTCCGAGTTGTAAATGCACAAACTCCCTGCAGTTACAAGCTAACTTAATATGCTTCAGTGAACAAATTCTTTATGGACTTAATTATATATGATGACTATAATAAAATAAAAAATGATAAAAAAAACCCGACTGCTACAATTCATTTCTTTATAGAAAATGAGCCAGTTAAAAAGTTTTAGAGAAAGGGAATTAAGTGGTGTAAATACTTCCTACCAATGGGTAGCGTTACGTAATTTGAAGAACCAATTTGACCAAGAATGGTATTTTGAACACGGTGATATGTTCAAACTGTATTTAATTTTGTGTGAATTGTGTACAAGTCATAACATCGCCCTAAAAGTAACAGAAATAATAAAAGAACAAGTGTTTGAGGAAATACAGAGTATTGTTTTCACAGCGTCACGTCTCCAGTCCAAAATAGACATCCAGAAATGTCAGAATGTATAGAAAACATTTAATCGTCTCCTTTCTAAAAAAACGCACCGAATATATGTATTTTTCTTCTTCTATTCTTGATTAAACTGAATGAAAATATTTAGCCTACCCTTTCTTGTTATTTTCAGATAATTGAAGATGCCCAGAAAAGGAAAAAAAAAATTGTACATGAAATATGACAAAGATTATCTGGAAAATGCCATTAAATCTAATAAAAATGGAGTTTACAATTAAAGAAGAGCCAGTCAAGTATTTGGGGTTCCGAAAACTACTAGCATTGACCATGTTAGTGGTCGGATTGAGTTGCATGCAAAACCTGGAAGGAAACCAGTAATTCCAATTGAGATAGGGAAATGTCGTAGCGCGGAAAGTAGTTGAGGCTGTCAATAAGGAATTTGGCATCACAAAAAAATAGCTGCAAATGAAAATATCACGATTGTGTAAATTACAAAAAATTGAGACCCCTTTTAAGAGGGGAATACCGGGAGATGACTGGTGGCTCGCCATCCTGAAATAGCTATGAGAAAAAGCCGAGTACTTCACGCTAAAGTCATTACTGAAAACTATCTAACAGCTGCCACCATATGGAATATGGACGAAACAGGAAAACAATTCGAACACAACCCTTCCAATGTTTGTGCAGGTAAAGGTTCCAGAAATGTCCCTGGCCGAACAAGTAATTCACGTGAAAATGTTACCATACTAGCATCAGTAAATGCAGAAGGGAACGTTATGCCTCCAATGTGTGTGGTTAAAGGGAAGACCATTAGATCAGTTCAATCCTTTTGTTGCCTTGATGCCCCAGTTAATACGGTTTGGTCTTTCCTAGAGCGTGCTTGGATGTGTGACATGCTGGGTGAATTATTGTTCAAAGATGTCTTTCTAGCACCTTGTGGGCCTATAGGTTGCACTTTGTAAATACAGCTGTTGCTCAAAACACGCCTCTTTTGAGGAGGTAATTGAATATTCATAGAAAATGAATTTTGTTTACATACTGGTTCCATGTTATGCTCTCTGTGTTCCATATCGCAGAGACAGAACATAAGAATGCTACCAATAAATAAATACGTGCATATTGTTTACATTGACATCTGTGGTAACCTTTCATTCGAGGTAGGGGTAGTTAAGAAAATTAGTGTAAGTTTAAACTCTGAGACGTTCAGGGCATATACACGTTGAAAATATGCCGCACAGCCCTATGTTTTGACCTTTGAGAAAATTGAGGTGCATATGAACTTTCAATTCTAGGATAATATTTTTTTCAAAACTTCATAGTAAAAGTGGTACAGTTTGAGCCGTAAAAGGAGTTCCTATGGGAAATTGCATTGTCAATATTTACAGAAATGCAACCTATATAGGGTGAAAAGGGGAACCTTCAGAATTTAACCAAATTTGCTTAATTTCATAGATTTTAAAGAAATTAACTCACATATGAAGTTTAATAAATATTTAATGAAGATTGATAGAATCCTGGGCCTTACATATGATGACTCGGCATAAATTCAGTTTACAGTATGCAGTTTATTTAAAGTCCTGGATACCGAATTAATTCATAATATTTGCATATTTGTAAGTTAAATTGTTAAGAAGTGCTTATATTTACTCTTCGCAGTCATTGCAACTCATAGGTCCTTCCTGAATATTATTTATGGGGGTATTTGTGTCCTTTCTATAACCCAAAAGTAAGCCGCAACACCTAAATCTGCTTTTCTGTCACTAACGTTATATTAAAAACAAGCTAGAAAAACAAAAAAATATATCGAGAAAACTTACATTAGAGTGTTCTATCCTGAATATGTACTAAATATTCCAAATTGCTAGAAAAAGCAGTGACGTAGGAAATTTGAGGCCCCAGGGTCAAAACACATAGAAAATTGCCTACCCCCTGGGTCATAAAACAAATAATTTAGCTTGTAAATGCTATAATTTTATAATTTTTAAAGTTCTTGATATAGAAAATAATAACTATGCTTGGAAGTTATGCAAAAATCAGATGTTAGCAGTCATCTCTACAACATTTTAAGTGAATTTATACTGGTATCTGCATACATACAACTATTGCAAATATGGCTTTGTTTGAACACTTCTAGTATATATAGTAGCTAAATTGTGTCAGAAATATGGTTACAGATGATACTGTTGTGACAAGAATTCTAAATTGACCATTTGAGGCAGAAAATGTGTTCTTTAATTGACAAATAGGCATACAACAACAATAACAACAACAACAATTTTTTTTTTGTCAATCAAGACGCCCCGAGGAGCAGTAAAACTACAGTTTAAATTAAAGTACAAATAATTGTGTTGATTTTTTTCATTGAAATTACAATACATGACAATAAAATTAAAACAATATTATATAAGAGAAGGGAGACAACAAATACAGAATATATTCTCAAAGATAATGAGTGAGTGAACACAATTAGTACCGTTTTATAATTAGAAGAAGAGCTGGACTACTCGTGTGTTTATGCTTAATTTAACTAAGTTAAATTATCTATTAATTTAATCATTATGTTATTATTGGATCTTCGTTTGACATCAACCATACAAATTTAGATTGGTCATTTAAAGTTTTAAAATTAGTAAATTTAGAGGATAAATCTGAAATAAGTGATGGACAGTGAAGAAGAAAATGAATTTCATCCTCAACAATGTCATTATTACATAATTTACAAAATCTTTTATCTGGGGGTATTCCCTTATGTCTTCCCCTTTCTATTTCAAGTTCATGGGCACTAATTCTAAATTTGGTTAACTCATTTAATGTTTTACAATTATTTAACAATAAATATTTTTTAAGGCCTATATTATTTTTAAATAGTCTAGGTCCTTAATTTATTTCCTTGCACCATGCCAGGTTTGTCATTATTTAATTGGTTTAGCCAAATTTCATCATATTTAATTCGGAGTTTTTTAATTATAATTGACTTTATATGAGATTTGTGATTTAACAAATATTCTGGGGTTAAATTAAGATATTTAAATAATGAATAAATGCTTTCCAACCAATTGTCTTTATATGTTTTAGATAAAATTTTAGACTCTTCAAATGCTTCTCTAATGAGAGAGTTATTTTGTTCTGTGAGTCTGAGCCAAAATTTAGCCATATTAAGAATAACCTCAAGAGATAGGGGGTAGCGCCCCAACTCTCCCATCACTGCTAGGTTTGTTGATCTTCTAGGGACCCTTAGAGAATATTTACAAAATTTAATATGTAATTTTTCAATAATTAGATCTTTACACATTTGGAAAAAATAGTTGTCTCCTTTTCATTGTAACTTATTTGGCGAGAATTGACCCCAAATTTCTGAGCCATATAACAAAATCGGCTTCAGCATGTGGTCAAAAAGATGAAAAAGTGTTTTAATATTAGGTTTAAAATGGGTGAAATATCTTTTTAATTTAAAAAAGGCTTTTAATGCTTTATTATAAAGATTAAACTTAGCATCTGTAGATCTGCCAGATACAGTGAATATCATGCCAAGATAATTATATTTTTTCTCATTATTAATAAGCTGACCATTAAATGTGAATTTTTCCTTTGAAATTCTTCCTGTGTTATTAAAAATTAATACTTTTGTTTTTTTCATGTTAATTTCTAGTCCCCATTTACTACAATAATCCATTAAATTATCTAAATCTAAACAATTTTGTAATCCAGATGAAGTTTCAGAAATCATAATGAGGTCATCTGCATACATTAAACAGTTAAGGCTTCTGTTGTTTAGTAAAACTGGGCAACAGCCAGAATCAAATATTTCAGGTAAATCATTTATGAAAAGTTTAAACAATGTAGGGCTCAGGTTATCCCCTTGACGAACACCAATATCTGATGGGAAATGTTCAGTTAGTGTGTTACTATTAGTTTTTACACATAGAGATGTGTTTTTATACATATCTTTAATTACATTATAAAATAAATCGCTCAACCCGAGCTTTCTCAATTTAAAAAATAATGCTAAATGCCAAACCTTGTCAAAGGCCTTTTTAAAATCAACAAAACAGGTATAGAGGCGTTTATGTCCCTGCTTAGTGTATTTATCAATTAAGGTTTTAAGTACAAACATGTGGTCACTTTTTCCTTTACAAAATCGTATCTGCTCTGGACCAACTATATTTCTTTTAGTTATAAACTTTTCTAATCTGTTATTAAGTATCTTTAAAAAGAGTTTTCCTACACAACTACCTATCGTGATGCCCCTAAAATTTGAGGGATCATCTTTAGATCCACTTTTATGTAATGGGACTATAAATCCTTTAGCCCATATATCAGGAAATTTTCCTGAAGTTAATACTTTATTAAATATACAGTAATATGTGGACTGGAGACAGAGGCTGGATTGGATACTTTATATAATATTGAATGTCGTAATGATTGACTGCTAAAAATTACATTTATAATATTCTGATATGCTTTCAATATGTTATCAAAACAGTTTTTAACAAGTTCTAGGCATTTTTTATCAGAAAATATGCAAATAGGGTAAGCTGGCAATAATCAAATTCTTTGAAAAATTCAAACAGGGGAGGGGGTAAAAAATGTATAGTAAAGAAAAACTTAAAGAGTATACACAGTAATTTATTTTAGACTATAATTCTGATAAATGAGTATTAATGTGAGAAAAACCGATTTTAGAGAGTTTTCTATTCTTCTACTAAGGGAAGTGCAAATATTTGGCTGGAACAGGCCCTATTGAAACGCCTATAGTCCACACGCAGAAGCCTTCTCGGATACGGACGGCTGAATTACCCCAGAATAACGAATTTTATCCACCGCCTCATCAATACTTTTAGGTTTGGCATTGGAAGCCAACATCCCCCCTCCTTATCTGAGGCTCCCTGACACAATCTCATGATGGCTTGTTGGTACATTTGATCCTCGGACAGGTGACGGAAGACTTTTGTGGCAAGGGATTGGACCCTGTCGGCCCAGTCCTCTAAGGTTTCGTCCCCACTCTGCCTGGCAATGTCTTTAAATAGTCAAAATATTGACAGAAAATGGTATAATTAATTTATGAAACAGTATCTGAGTTTTTAAAGTAGTAATTAACTTCTGGCTGACCATACTAAAAATCCGAGGTATCGTATTTTATTTTAAAATATATTGATATTGTATCAAGTAAAACGTATCTTACAAAAAAATATGTCTCCCATCATATGTGAAATTATATTTTGTCTGCTAAAAATTGTTGTTCCATGGGATAAAGGACTTTCTCATTCCTAGATTAACAGTTTCCATAACCAGAGCATGAATATCCATTTCTATCCGGTAGTGAAATTATATTTTGTCTGCTAAAAATTGTTGTTCCATGGGATAAAGGACTTTCTCATTCCTAGATTAACAGTTTCCATAACCAGAGCATGAATATCCATTTCTATCCGGTAACTCAAGAAAACTCTTTATCATAAATATGTCAACCTATTTACAGTTTTTTTTATATAGCACGTTTCAGTTGTCTTTCTTAGAAGCGTCTAGTTTAATTGGGGATATGGCAGACAACTTTTGTGGTGATAGAAGTTGAAAGGAAGACAACTCATTAAATTCTCCCTCATGAATTTGTCCGAATTTAAAACATTTCTATACTAAATACATGGCTAAATAAGTCAGAGACAAGTCATAATTTAGGTTTGTTTGCTCGCAGTAACTTTCTTATTTTCTCAGCGAAACAACATTTAATATTTTGTAAACATTTTACAAATTACAAAAATATACCACAATTCCATCTATATACATTCACAATGTCCTCTAAATACATATCAATACAAACATAACTGTAATATATTATGCAGAGCTTAACGTTAACTTCGTCTATCAAAGTTACTCGAGCACATCGATAATAATCAAACGTAATCAGGACTTATATATGCCTATAAAACCCCACCCGTACTACCGCCCTCGAAATATTCGTGCAGAAAACAACAGCAACATCAGACCACTTCTGATTTACATACTAGCCAAACTTGTACCACAAGTCTAAAGATAGAAATAGAATAGGGAAATTCCAAATATAACGGAATAGAAATAAATTTAAATTCTCCCTCATGAATTTGTCCGAATTTAAAACATTTCTATACTAAATACATGGCTAAATAAGTCAGAGACAAGTCATAATTTAGGTTTGTTTGCTCGCAGTAACTTCGATAAAACAAAGGAATAAATAATTAGAGAACTATATGCCAAGATTCAAGGAAACAGCCATTCGAGATTTTAAATTGTCTTTAATATACCCATCTTTGGATTTATCAGAAGCCCATCTACCGTGGACTTTAAGTAACCTATCAGAGACTCCTCTATTAGCCCCCGTAGAAGCGCCACCACTTCTCAAACTATGCAGCCCAAACTTGAGCTTATCTAAACCAATATCTGATAAACCCTCTAACAAAATTTCTCTCGCTCTGGTATAGGACAATGGACTATTTATATTACATAATTTATAAACATCTTTCGATTTCATAAAAGACAGTGCTCTGAAAATATAGCTATCAGAATTTTTACTCAATTCAGCTAAATTGATATACTTATTTAACCAAAAAACTGGACATAAATCTGTACCTGTTGCAGCTATAACAACAGAATTATCCCTTCTGTATAAATCAGTTTTGCTTTTATCAATGCGAATTTTAACATGACTGACTTGAAACTCAATATTATTCATATTGATGTTAGCCAATTCACTATACCTCAAAAATCCAGAAAATCCTAACAGAAATAATACTACTACACGCAATTTTTTGAGATTATTATGATCTCCGAACTTTAAAACAATTTTTCTTAATATATCTGGTGTAATAGGTTCTTTTTTGTTTATAGGTTTACTTAGCAATCTCCTTCCTCCTTCATAAATAAGACCAAGGAATTTGTCTGAACAAGGATTATGTTTGAAATTAAAGTCATGAAACCATTTTATTGAATAAAAACTTGCATCTAAAATCGCAACACTGGATCCCTGTTGAATGAGTCCACCTATATACATAGAAATCGTAGTAGTTGTCGCTGGTAAACACTCAAGTGAACATGAAACACACCATTATTCAAACTTTTTAAAATAGCACTTGTATTTCTTAATTGTAGAATTTGATCTAGACGATTCGACAAAAGAGGGTAAATCTCGTATGATACTGGCAAATCTTGAATCATTGGCATAACACTCAAATTGTTTCCATTGATCTGTAAAATAAATATAATAATGAATACCAAGTAATAACTATAAACAAAGTAAATATAATTAACATTATTACTATAAATGAATGCGGCATTTCCCTCGCAAACAACCCAGTGCGGCATTTCCCTCGCAAACAAATGAATGCGGCATTTCCCTCGCAAACAAATGAGTGCGGCATTTTCCTCGCAAACAAATGAATGCGGTATTTTCCTCGCACACTTACTGTGGCATTCAACCTCACAGTATTTGAAAAAGTCATATACTTATATATATACAGTGGCATTAACCCTCACTGTATTCATAAACAATTAATCAACAATGTTAACAATGACATATCTAATTGTTGCAGTTAAAACATCACAATGTTAAATTTAACATTCTTTCGAATATAGTCTCATATCTGATAACTGCGGCAAATAACCATCGCAGAAAACTAAATCAACTACAGTCTGTATACAACATTCAATGTATAAATCTCAATACTTCGAGAAATCCAACAACAAAACATATACATTACTGTTAAAAGGTCTCTGTGCAAATATACTCTTTTCTTGTGAACCTTTTGTAAAAAAGTTCATAGGTTTTACATACTATCTAAAGTCTATAACAAAAGATTTAAATCTGTCTGAAAACCTATTCACTAAGATAGGCCAAAATAACGCTGATGGCCATTTAGGTACAACTAAAGTGCCTTTAGCTTTACATAATCGCATGTGATTTAAACACTTGCTAACTAAACAAACTGGTGGAACTAACCAGTTATTATGAGCAGACCAATCATATGCGAAAGCATCAACCCCGGAAGTATCCGGTGAATAATATCTAGAGTTAAAATAGTCTACTTTTTTGTTTTTCGAATCTGCAAAACGATCGCATGTGAATGGTCCCCATAATTTATCAAAATATATAAAAATTTGATAGGAAACACCCCAATCGTCATAATCAAAAATTTTGCTCAGATAATCTGCATAAGTATTTTTATCTCTAGGTATCCATTCAACATCCAAGAAAATATTATGTGACAAACAAATATGAAATAAGCTTAAAGCAATGTCTTGTAATTCTACTTTCATGCTACCCTTTTTAACAATCTGTACTACATTTTGGTTATCTGTATAAAGTTTAACAAATTTTCCTGCTAAATCAGATTTAAAAGAAGAAATATTCTTTTCTACAGTTTTCAATTCTCTCCATGTAGAACTTTTGCTTCTTTCATGACCATCAAACATAAAATGTACAATTTTGTTATCATTCATTATAAACCCTGCTCCGGCATACTGACTAGCGTCAGTGAAAATTACGCGCTGTGGTATTCTATTTATAGGTACAATGCGTTGGAAAGATAATGACTCGCATTCAAAATACCAAAATTTTAGTTCCTTCAAAATGTTGTCATTTATATGGATGACATCGTCCCATGCAGATCTACAACAGACTAGCATATGCATATGCTTCGTCATCATTTGACAAACGTTACCAAGAGCAGGAATCATAGAAATGATTTTTCCACATATTTTAGCAATACATCTATAAGTCAAAATAGTTTTGCCATCTACTACGCTCGATATTACCAGCTTTAAAGCAAATAATTTTTTAAGCGATATTTCTAAAGTACAATCTTTAAAGTTCCAAACAAAACCTAACCAATCAATATTTTGTACTGGTTCCCAGACACTCTTTTCTGTATTAGCAATAAAACCGGAAAGCAGTAAATCATTTTTTACTGTTTTCGATAATTCGAAACATGTATCAAAATTTTCTGCTGTACCCATACCATCATCTAAATAAACCACCATGGGAAATCCTAAAGATCTCCAGTATTTAACTAACACACGTACTGTCTTGGTAAATATATGACCAGCTGATGAAAGTCCAAAAGGCAAAACCGAAAAAGTAAAATAACGCACTGTATCACCATATTGCCAAGAAAATCCTAAATATTTTTGATGATCAGGGTGAATTTCTATATGGTGATAACCAGACTTTAAATCAAATTTAAATCCAAAACCGCTAAAATTAACAAAAGTCATAGCTTCTTTAACCCCTTCAAATTTAACTTTTTGTTTCTCGACAAATTTATTAACATGTCTCAAATCTAAGACTAATCTTTCTTTACCCGTACTATTTACCGACACAGTAAGTGGATTAACGACAAATGGTCGATTTACTTCTTTTATACATTCTTTAGTTAAAAGTTCTTCAATAGAATTTTCTACAAATTCTGAGTGTTTTAACGCGGATCTATTATTACTTAGAAAACAATGCATGTTTTCTTAAATTTCCTTTCACATTTATAAGATTTTGACCAGATTTTTTCTCATACTTGTTAACAAATTGAAAACAATACTCAACTTCATCTATGTCTGTATCTGTTTTGTTACTGGGTCTTTCCTGTGTTCTGTTCCTGGAACTTTGTTGCACCAACTGTCGCTGTAGGAATCCTTTTTTCGGGGCAGTTCCTTGCAAAGTGCCCGGGCTGGTTACAATAGAAACACTTGTAACTTTCTGACTTGCCTGCTTTGGAGAACTCGGTATCACTGACTTGGCCAAGGCCACGAAAAAAACTCCTAGAATTGAATTCTCCTTTTCTGGAACCACTATTGGAAGATTCTGGTTTACTGTACGGCTTGGAACTTCTTTTACGAGAAGCCCTGGAAATAGCAGCACGCAAATCACTAGCATCTTCTTTATTGTCGGCCAACGGACTATCCAAGTATTCTTTAACCGTGTCCCATCCATGCTTGTCGGCTATCTTTAGAATTTTGTTACGCTTACGGATGATTTCCTTTTCCTGGGAAATGATTTCACTAACTTCGGAAGCGTTTCCAAGCTTTATACAACTTTCAACGGCAGCAAGCCTCTCCAGACGCTCGGTATTAAACGAATATTGCACTTTAATTCCCTCACTATGAAATACAAATTCTGGTTGATCGACACCGGTTGCTTTAACACTTTTTCCTAAACGAGCTTCGAAATGATTAATCAAGGAATGTTTTTGCTTCTCTAAAGCATTGTTTAAAGCTGACGTAAAAAGCGAAATAGCCCCGTCCGTACTTAACTCTGTTTCGTTACTATTTTCAGCATGTTGAGTAGTAGCACGGCGTTCATCATGGTCGGAGCCTTCCTCGGACATATTATGCAGAGCTTAACGTTAACTTCGTCTATCAAAGTTACTCGAGCACATCGATAATAATCAAACGTAATCAGGACTTATATATGCCTATAAAACCCCACCCGTACTACCGCCCTCGAAATATTCGTGCAGAAAACAACAGTAACATCAGACCACTTCTGATTTACATACTAGCCAAACTTGTACCACAAGTCTAAAGATAGAAATAGAATAGGGAAATTCCAAATATAACGGAATAGAAATAAATTTATTGTAATAGGTGAAAAGCTAAACTAGAAATACATCTCTATCCTTCACAGTTTTATTAAACGTTTGTACCCTTAAGCCTGAATGAATTCTTGAAATCGCAGTTATTTTTCTCCTGTGTAAACTGTATCATCACTAATGTCAATACAATATTTCCAACTTTGAAAGTAGACTGAACGTGTTTATAATACTTTATATTCAAGACAGATATGATAATTTAAGCTATGGCATTCAATGATGCATATTTGAACATTTCATTTCCAAGACATCGTTGCGTAGTTATTTTATACAAATATTTTTAAATAAAAGGCTTGGCAACGATCGTTTAATTGTCTAACCTGCGTGTTTTGTTTCGGACTCATACACGCGAGGGAGTTTAAGCTATATGTTTTCATCCCTACACTAAACCAGGGGAATATGACAGTTGTATTCCATTCATTTGATGGTTTTAGCCTATAACCAAATATAATCCTCCTAAAATCGACTTAAAGTAAAACTTTCAATACAATTAAAAAAAAAAAGAAAAGAAATCAAGCAGTCATTCGTCAAATGACAGACAAACTTCGTCATATTAAGTAGGTGCATACAAGGTACTATTATACATCGTACAGTTCTTTTTACATCGCAGAAGCCGACGGATTGTTAATCCTATATCCGCGTCAGTTTTAGACACTATACCTCGAATTTGACTAGGATGAAATTTGAAAAAATAGGCAGGACAGGAGTTTTGAGTAAAACAAAATGGTAGGATGAGATACTTGCAAAAAAAAAAAAGTCAGAATGACAATTTATGTAAAAAAAGTAGAGTAGAAAATAAAAAGGCAGGACAGAGATTACAACTAAAAAAAAGCAGGACAAAATTTTTTGCCCCCCCCCCCCCATAAAAATCAAATGATAGCTCCCTTAAACATTATTTAAATATCACCTGAGTTTAATCAATAATTATCGACTCTATCAGTTCTTATCTGCACATGCAGCTACTGTACTCGTTAACACTAAAACAGCTGTTTTTATCCTAATTGTTTTCAACACTTAAAATAACTAAGTTTATAAATTTATGTTATTGACACTTTGTAATTGGTCATCCACAACTCATAACTGCAGTAAGATGGCAGATATCCAGCATGAGGGAAGCAGGTATGTCGCTCAAATAATTGCACGTATTGTTGGTCATCACCATTTCACTATAAGTCGTTTTGAGAATAAAAATCAGGCAAGAAACGATGTTAAAGACCTTCCGAGGTCTAGAAAACCCCCTATATCATCGGCTAGGGAAAATAAAGCATAATGAAGGTTGGTCAGAAGGAAACCCATTGCAAACAATACAATCTTAAACTTTGCAATACAATCCTAAACAGAGAATGATGACCATACAGGAGCCTTCAAACAAGAACTGTTCGAGATCGGTTCATCGCTACTGGTTATCGTGTGAACATACCATTTCGGGAACCTTTGCCTACGAACAAACACACATATGTACGTATCCAATATAGTGCAGAGCTCGCCAAAGTTGGACATAAGCGTCGTGGAGGAAGATCCATTGTTCAAATGGTATTCAGGTTATGTTCCTTGGCCCAATCGTAGCCCGAATTTGAACCATATCGAGCATTTATGGGACACTATTTGGCGTAAAATGCATGAAAGGACACTCCAGTTCAAACAAGTCATGAAATAAACAATACTATTCGTCAAGAATGGGATTGCTAGCTTAGCAATAAATTAGTCGACTTATGGCAGGAATCAGAAGACGTTAAGATGCGATTATTCGTTTGAATGGAGGCTGCGCTCAAAGTACTTATTCTTTTGCGTATAACGATCAACCATGATGTGAACAATCATCTAAAGATTAATTTTGAAAAGTCTGAAGTTGTAAAGGTCGACTACAGTACGTAAAAGTTGTAAAATGCATTTTTTTCTACAAAAAACACTTCATTTTGTTATAAAAATTTTGGTTCGATAAACGGTTTTTTTTCATACATATTTTGCTCGTTTTAAAGCCAATGTTATCTTCATCATATTCCATCCAAAATGAGAGACTGATTTTTCAAGTTTAAAAAAATCCAGGTGTTGCAATACCCCCCCCCCCCCCCCTTTTTACACCTAAGTAGCAATATACAACTTCACATTCATATAGGATTTACCTTTTCCTTTTCGACTTATCTAGTATTCAAGAGCTTCGAACTTTTCCTGAGACTACAACGTCATTAGTTTCCATGAACCAGGGGTATGGCAAAGAACGTCTCGACATTTTTCTACAAAATTCATCGGAAGGTACCTTGTTGATAAATATTCCCTATCAACCTTACAAAGAATAAACGATGGTCTTGAAGTATAGATTCTGGGTACTTACGTTGTTTATCATATTTATAACGTGTTATAGTATTTTTCTTCTAATACTACTTTTACGGTTATTTTTGTTTTTAGTGTTATCTTTTGACGCGGATCGGTACTTGTACATTCTGTCATTTTCTCGTATTCCTGTCTTTACTTTATGCTTATGTCTTTTGTTTTTTTTTCTTCAAAAATGTATGACGTGGCTCTGTACTTATACATCTCTTTATCATGCTACTGTGGGACATTTATTTATTTCCGGTTTTCATTTATTGCGAATTTTTGTCTACATGCTTTTTTGTATTTCTTTGATACACAAATGACGTGGCTCTATACTTATAAATCTTGTCAATGTGTATAGTACTGTGGTGAATTCGTGAAATCTTTCTAAAACCAGGTCAAGTCTACATAAGGATATGATTGTACCATGGCAGGAATACGGCAGTTGTTTTCCATATGTTTGATATTGTGCCTGCTGTGCATTTGAATTTTACTATGTGTTCAGTATTTTGTGCTGTCACTCTTAAACGTGACGGTACCCAAATTGCACCTATTTAGACAGGTTTTTAAACTACGTTTTATTATGATCAAGACAACTATTTCCATTAAGTGTTTATTTTGTAGCCCTATCCTTCTTTATTATATAGGTACACAAATTTGATTTTCAATCCATATGGAATCTTAGAAAAATTGGTGATTCTGAAATGAGGAGTACCCAAAATAGCATCCATGCTTAAATTAGCACCGTCAAAAGTCGGAAAACCGAGCTTTTGTTAAATTTTAACCTATGTTGAAAGACGTGCATAGTATCAAATCATAAAAATACAAATTGTTTAGTCTCTAGGAAATCTTGCAAGATTCCCGCTGCTAATTTTGCTAAATAGGTGCAATTTGGGTACTCAGTGCAATCGCTTTTGGACATTACATCATAGGCTTGTGCTATAATATTCTATTTTATCGTCGCATTTCGAAAAACAAAAGGTAAGGGTATTCCCATTTAGCCCTGGAATCATAACCAAAAAAGCACAAAAGCATCTTTTAAATTAATATCGCACTCATTGCTCAGCATGTCTGACGTCAGACAATGCAAATGTCACCCAGTAAATTTTTTTGTCGTTCAATACCTATTCAAAGCCATCACAATTTCACTTTGGGAATGGTGGTATACACGGTTAAATAGCCGTTAGAATTATTTTCAGAAAAATAGATCGAGATTAAAAATTGTCCAGAAGTTCTTTAGAACTTTTAAGGATCTACATATGGGTAATACCATTACGTGAGTAAAATAATTTTGTCGTTGAATGTATTTTCAAATTTATAATAGAACAATAACATATTGACGGGATCTTTTAATGCAGGTACGTTATCAGAACAAAGAAACTCGAAAGTCGCTTAAACAAAACAACTAAAATGAAAGACATTACAAACACATTTACGGGATGTATAAGTACCGAACCACGTCAAATGGATATCCCAGAAAACATATCGAATAGTGAAAGTGATATTAATAATAGAACACCACAACATGACTGTCATGTATTATTTGTGATGTTGATACGGAATATTTATTATTATCAAGGTCTTGGTACCTTCCGAAGAACATTTCTAAGAAAAAGGACGAGGCGTTCTTTGACATGCCCCTGTTTTATCAACTTTCTGCTCAAGACACAGGTGACGTTTCACAATGTATGCGTAGGATCTGCAAGCTGTTGAATATGGAATAAAATGGGAAATGTATGTGAAGAAACAGATTTGTAATAACGTTACAATAGTGTTTACCTCAGCAGTATTTTGACTTGTTATTTTAATAAAGACAAATTATGCAGTATAACCTATGAACATTGCAGAAACACAACGAAATTTCACCTAGTAAGTAATGGTCTTGTTATCAATGTAGCAATTTTACCTGACCATTTTGGGAAATAGGTATTTAGTCGGATCTTAACACGTACTTGTGATTTGGTTAAAACCGGTTTTTGATATAAATATACGAAGAAATGTCGAAATGTTCAGGACTTAATTAAATCCGTATTTCGGTAGGATGGTGCAAGCATACGATTTTTATTGCGTCTTACACTTTGAGAAGCGAATAATCTTTAACTACTTTATTCAAATATTGTGTAAAAACGTTAATTTTGAGCTTTGAAAGTCAAGTGTCTCGAGCATTTTTCTGAGGAAGTTTTAAAAAATTGCAAAGAAATATTTTTACAGTGGGTAAGCTTTCATTAGTCTTCACTATCTATAGATTAACAACTTTTGGTTATATTTTACAATATAGAATCATCATTGAAGGTGGAGTACGATTGCACAGTTAATTAATTCTATTGATGTGCCATTTGTATGCAAGAGTTACATTCCGTTGTATTATGTTCCAATTCGGAAAAGTTATGCGAGTATTCTCTCCCCTTAACAGGTTCATTATTTTATAATTAAGTTTACGTTTCTGATATAATTTTGAATAATTACAAAATCTATCAATTCAATATATTTCAGTTTTTGTTATTGGTGCATCATAAACATTGATGTACGAATACAATTTCATAAATTTGAAACCTTTAAAATGATTATAGTGGTACATACCAATTTAAAAGAACCGTTCATCATTTTTGAAAAAGACTATGAATGAAAATCGATTTATTTAACTTCTCCTGATGATAGATTGATTTGCAAATGAACCAGTGTTAACAAATTATAATCACAGAGAGGGACGGGCGAGCAATTTTTAATTGTAGCTTATTCAACCTTAAAACAAATTTCCACTATAAACGAATGTTACTTTATACAAATATAAGGACTTAGTTAGCTAAATCTACAAATTTTATTAGATATTATGAGTTTTTATTGCAATAGATTAATATGCTAATCAATGGACATGCAAATCCCATTCGATAAAGAGTGAATGTTTGTTTAAAGATAAATGTATAAATAAAGATTCAAGTATTTAATAATGTATTTTTTCATTATTTTTTGTGGATATTTTAACTAGAGGCCAAATTAATGAAAATTGTTAAAAAATTGACTATAAAGGGCAATAACTCCTTAAGAGCGGTCAATTGACCATTTAGGTCATGTTGACTTATTTGTAGATCTTACTTTGCTGAACATTATTGCTGTTTACAGTTTATCGCTATCTATAATAGTATTCAAGATAACCAAAAACGGCAAAATTCCTTTAAAAATTTCCAATTGGAGGGCAGCAACCCAACAACCAGTTATCCAATTCATCTGAAAAATTCAGGGCAGATAGATATTGACTTGATTAACAATTTAACTTCTTGTCAGATTTCCTCAAAATGCTTTGGTTTTTGAGTTAAAAGCCAATAACTGCATTTTACCCCTATGTTCTATTTTTAGCCGTGGCGGCCATCTTGGTTGGTTGACCAGGTCACGCCACACATTATTTAAACTAGATACCCCAAAGATGAATGTGGCCAAGTTTGGATTAATTTGGCTCAGCAGTTTCAGAGGAGAAGATTTTTGTAAAAGACTAATTTACGAAAAATGGTTAAAAATTGACTATAAAGGGCAATAACTCCTAAACGGGTCAACTGACTATTTTGGTCATGTTGACTTATTTGTAGATCTTACTTTGCTGAACATTATTGCTGTTTACAGTTTATCTCTATCTATAATAATATTCAAGATAATAACCAAAAACAGCAAAATTTCCTCAAAATTACCAATTCAGGGGCAGCAACCCAACAACCTATTGACCGATTCATCTGAAAATTTCAGGGCAGATAGATCTTGACCTGATAAACATTTTTACCCCATGTCAGATTTGCTCTAAATGCTTTGATTTTTGAGTTATAAGCCAAAAACTGCATTTAACCCCTATGTTCTATTTTTAGCCGTGGCGGCCATCTTGGTTGGTTGACCGGGTCACGCCACACATTTTTTAAACTAGATACCCTAATGATGATTGTGGCCAAGTTTGGTTTGATTTGGCCCAGTAGTTTCAGAGGAGAAGATTTTTGTAAAAGATTACTTTAATTTACGAAAAATGGTTAAAAATTGACTATAAAGTGCAATAACTCCTAAACGGGTCAACTGACCATTTTGGTCATGTTGACTTATTTGTAGATCTTACTTTGCTGAACATTATTGCTGTTTACAGTTTATCTCTATCTATAATAATATTCAAGATAATAACCAAAAACAGCAAAATTTCCTCAAAATTACCAATTCAGGGCAGCAACCCAACAACCGATTGACCGATTCATCTGAAAATTTCAGGGCAGATAGATCTTGACCTGATAAACATTTTTACCCCATGTCAGATTTGCTCTAAATGCTTTGATTTTTGAGTTATAAGCCAAAAACTGCATTTTACCCCTATGTTCTATTTTTAGCCGTGGCGGCCATCTTGGTTGGTTGACCGGGTCACGCCACACATTTTTTAAACTAGATACCCTAATGATGATTGTGGCCAAGTTTGGTTTGATTTGGCCCAGTAGTTTCAGAGGAGAAGATTTTTGTAAAAGATTACTTTAATTTACGAAAAATGGTTAAAAATTGACTATAAAGGGCAATTACTCCTAAACGGGTCAACTGACCATTTTGGTCATGTTGACTTATTTGTAGATCTTACTTTGCTGAACATTATTGCTGTTTACAGTTTATCTCTATCTATAATAATATTCAAGATAATAACCAAAAACAGCAAAATTTCCTCAAAATTACCAATTCAGGGGCAGCAACCCAACAACCGATTGACCGATTCATCTGAAAATTTCAGGGCAGATAGATCTTGACCTGATAAACAATTTTACCCCTTATCAGATTTGCTCTAAATGCGTTGGTTTTTGAGTTATAAGCCAAAAACTGCATTTTACCCCTATGTTCTATTTTTAACCATGGCGGCCATCTTGGTTGGTTTGGCGGGTCACGCCACACATTTTTTAAACTAGATACCCCAATGATGATTGTGGCCAAGTTTGGTTTAATTTGGCCCAGTAGTTTCAGAGGAGAAGATTTTTGTAAAAGTTAACGACGACGGACGACGACGACGACGGACGACGCCGGACGCAAAGTGATGAGAAAAGCTCACTTGGCCCTTCGGGCCAGGTGAGCTAAAAAGGAGTTGATCGTTCTGAGGATTGATTTAGACTGCCATGTTTATATTCTGCAGGCTCCTATTAAATGTAGTTTTGCTCTAACGATGACGTAAAATGTCAAATCATTCAATAAAAAGCTTTCGTACGTTTTTTGGTTAGTAACGTTTAGAAAGACGTTAAGATAAATCACTATTTAGAAGGATAATCAAAGCATTTCAAATATAACCATCACCCAGACATACATATAAAACTGATCCTTATTGTTTGCCAAGTATAAATGATTTAAATCATGAGTATGAAAGTCGATGTATTTATCAGTGTTTAAGCACACCAGTGAAGTTGACCTACTGGCAATTTAAAAAAAAAATATATATAGAGTCTACCACTGCATCGAGTGTGATACGTGTTTGTTACATTTTAACAAAAACAAAATCGGGGTAACACACTAAAACCGAGGGAAACGCATTAAATATAAGAGGAAAACAACGACATAACACTAAAATGTAACATACACAGAAACGGACCGAGTGTAAGTGAATGAAATCAAATTCCTGTATATAAACTCTTTTTCCATAACAATCACCAATTAGCATAGGAGGAATATTATTCCTATTATCTGTCAATACTTTTTTGTTATACACTGACACATGTCAAATGCAACATCCTATGTTATTATACTTCACGTTAAAATGCCATTTGTTGATTGGCTAAGACGACGGTGTCAATTTACTCGATCACATGGTTGAGCGGGTGACAATTTTTTTTAATGTTACCCTCTCGTCTAGACCAATCAGAAATCGATAATTCAAAGAACAATGAATTGAATTTACATGAAGGAATTAAATACAATGCTTAAGTTCTACGTTTTGGCTCAGATTTTATTATCGCCTGTTAAAATAAATAGAATAACACATCTTGTTTGACTTTTGTTTTGTTTTTTCTAATGCTCGTAACCTTGTTATGAACGTGACGTCATAAAAAATACTTTAAAGAAAAAGGTAATCTGTAAAAGCCAATAATGAAAGGACATTCAGTATAATAAATTAATTAACACATAGCTGAGAGGGTGATAGAGCAGATGACAATGTTTTCTCGGGGTACCAATCTGCTCTATCACCCTCTCAGCTATGTGTTATTTATATAATGTCATTCAATTTTTAAACCTCGCTACTCTTAAATATCACTTAAGATGAAAATGAGTCAAAAAATATCACACAGAAGAAATATTTGAAAAGTATAAAATTAATGTCTTCAAAAAGTATTTTGTTTTCTTTTTAGGTAAAATAAATGATGATTTTATCTACAACTATTATTTCAATTTAATATCACGGGGACTGCAAACCATAAATATGAGTGATACAGGAAAGGAAGGGGATACAGAAAGACTAATATTGAATATGAAAGGAAATGCAGAATTTTTCTATTCAAACTTAACAATGAGTAAATATTTTACGGAATGTATCAACACCATCCTTCAGGTTAATTTTTGTTGTCTCCACACACAAAAATGAGAGTTCTGGAAGGAGCATTTGTCAACACCAAAGGAGGACATGGTAAAAACAAAATGGCAGACCTGGTTCAGGAGCATGCTATCAGGAACCAGAAAGACACCATAAGAGGTCTAGGTAAGAACTTGATTTAAAAAAAAACCCAACATCCATTAATTCAGTTTAAAAAGAAATGAGTTGTCATAATGAGTGTAAACAAAGTATTTTGTCATCAGTAACAAGTAACAAACTAAAATTTGAAAAACTTTGGAAGAATGGTTTAATTGTTAAGGCACTGTGTCAACTGGAAATGCAATTCGTTAATCTTCAAGAACCAGAACTCCAGAACGGTGAGTGTGGACTTGATCTACTTGATCTCCAAAATCATCGTTAAAGATAAAATTTAGGTCTCATTTAAATCGTTTAATATGAACTTAGAAATTTTGAGAAAACTAATTACCTTAAAAGACTAGACACGATGATATGTCTGGCCTATATTATTTTTCATAATTGAATGCATGTTTAAAATATAAAAAAGATCATACCATAAGCATCACATTTAATTAACATTTAAGTCATCATTGAACCGTGCAAATGAGGTCGGAGTTTGATGAGAACTGCGCTACAGACATGTGCAAGTTACAAACTACACCAAATATTATCGATTTAATGCCTATAGATCTGTTCAGATATCATTGTAACTAGGAAATTACATCATAATTAATTTTTTATTTATAGGTGCCAACAAAACGGAGACTGCAACTAGAAGTGCAAGCGGGTCAGCAAACATCATTTACAAAATCGGTGATAATGTTGACAAACTTTTGAATATTCCAAAACCGACAACAAGCCACACTAAGAAAACTTCATCTAAAGACCTTGATCTTGCTATAAGAGTTTAAGACAGGTTGGTCCTTTTAATTATGTGATAGGGCAAAAATTTGACAGTTTTAAAGAAATCCCAAAATATCCAAAAAGAATTGTTAAAAGAGAAGATCTTGTGGGTGGGATCCACAAAAATATTCAAAGGTTGTTTTTGAACTGTTGATTTGACACTGTTGTCTTTTTATTATAAATGTAAGACATGTGTCGCTAAACATGCAAGGGTTCACAATAAAACCCTGGAAATTGTTTTTTTTTATATTCTTTCTCCATGTATAAGAGAACGTAATGAATTAGTGAAAATGTTCGGAATAGTTTTTCGTTACTATGAGCAATTTTCTGCGACTGTCATACAAGTGAGATGTTTGGCTAACCATAAAATCAGGTCCAATCCACCATTTTCTACATAAGGAAATGCCTAGCTGAACCAATTCGGAATATATATATATCAGTTGTTATCCATTTATTTGATTTTGCAGTTAGATTAAGGACTTTCCGTTTTAAGATTTCGTCGGAGTCATTTTTGGTTTTGTTTTAATACTCTTCTCTCCTTCCTCCCGCCCCTCTCTCCCAAGTCCCAATACCCTGTCCAGGCCCTCCTGCATGGCAACTTGTTTACAACTGAATGGCAACTTGCTAATTACAAAACATTAATTTGCCGTCCTTTTAAAGAAAAATAAAGTATTAAGTTCAAATACCTTATACAGTGTATATAAAGTGCGAATCCAGCTAGTTCATTTTTACTGTTATATGCGGGTATGTCTATTGTAGAATAAAGGATCATGGGAAAACTGTATTTGTTTACGTTTTGAAAATATCAAGTTAAAGGATTTTAAGTTAAGTTTTAACATATTTTCATTGTGATATGCCTTTATAATATACAAACATAGCATTAAAGTTCAAATAAGTGTTATAAAAGCATCATAATATAGCATATCGATTATTGAAAGCGATCCATTTTAACTATAGATGCGATGAATTATCACTGTTAGTGCAGTCATTATTAATGTAGAATTCTCAAAGATGCGAGGAATTTTTATTGTAGAATTATGTGATAAATGCACTTGCAACAAATGAAAAAACTTAGTTGATGACTTTATGATTTATGATACATGTATTTTCAAATTGAAATACAAACTCCTCATTCATTCTTAATCAAATATATAGCTTTTCAAACTTGTAACAAAAGCGATTCTCAAAATGTCATATTGTATTCTTGAGATTACGTTTCTCCTTGATTTTAACTTATATAGGGAGTTACTGGAGCGTGACAGCAGCGAGCCCTCTTAGGCAGTCAGTGGGCCCCTACTTATGAAAAATTCTAGATCCGCGAATGGATACTACCGCAGAGGTAAAACCATGCACATTTGGGTTATTGTACACGAAATGCATGCTACAATTCATTTTTGTTGATTTTAGACCCTTTGGAACTTTATGTGGGCTATTTCAGCAACTAGGCAAAAAATCCCCATCCTAGATACACGGTTAGATTCAGCATGTCAACGAATTCCAAATATCTATATTAAAGGACTTTTGTCTATAAATTTGGACCCCACAAAATTCAAAAAGGGACCAAAAATATAAAAAAAATGCATGCATCGGATACATTTGTTATTGAAGGCTGTAACAATAGGATGAATATACAAAAATATCTTATTCTGGGGTCTCATTTCGGGGGTTCTGATCCCGGATCCCGCTTACTGTTTTGGCAGATTCCCGTATTCCGCTTACTTTTTTAACCCTTTTCATCCCGTCTCGTTTCGTTTTTGAGCCATATATAGATGTCGTATGTGACAATGAGACAACACTCCATCCGAGTCGTCACAATTAATAAAAGTAGATCATTATACGTCAAAATACGGTCTTCAACATGGAGTCTTAGCTCACACCGAACAGTAAGTTATAAAGGGCTCCAGTGTAAAACCTTTTAAACGGGAAAACAAAGGTGCAATATATATCAAGATGTACGTTATTAGTGGTGAAGTGTCATGGAAATGGATAAAAAAAAATAAGGATAAAGATTCCTATACGCTTTATAAGAAACTAAATTTAATACATTTGAAATAAATGTTATATCTATTAAATTTATTAGAGTGTTTTAAAACCAAACTTTCCTCCGTAAGTTAAATTTTATCAAATATTTCTCATACTTTATCTATTGTTTGAGCAAGTCGGCTAAAGCAAAACTTTGGTTGGCTTGCTTGCTTTGTTTGTATAATTGTTTATACAAACTTTGTAAATAAGATTGACATTTTTAAACAATATGAATAGGCATAGTTTAACCTGTATTTTTAATATTTGAATTAAATTGGGTGTTATCATAATGATTATCCAATAAAAAAAAAAGCAAGCAAATCAACTAATTCTTGCTCAACATGCTTAAAGAAATGAGCTGTAATAGATAAAAAAAAAAAGTTATACAGTGAAAATGGACCGCATATACAATAATAATGATTCGCTCCACAGTGAAAATGAAAGAAAAGTATCATTATTCGACAGTAAACATGACTAGCATTACGAAATCATCATAGTGGAATTTAGTTAAATATGAAGAAACTGAATGACAAAACATATTCTACGTTATACAACTTTAATAATTGTATTAAAATGAATATTTTTTACTTCAACGACATCTCACCTGTTAGTTATAAATCACCTGCACGATCTGTTCGTGAAATGTCCTAAATATTCACCTCTTGTGGTATATATTTCACAGCTGGATGGCTTTATGCGCTATAAAACCCCGCTCGCATCTCTTACTTTGTTTTATTAGTATTATATATTTCTGAACATATACATTTTAACCAATTTTCTTCATTTTCTTCAAAAATTAAAAAAAGTTCGTCTGTTTATTTATCATTCTACATTAGACATTTATGGCATATACAGTAAAAATGATATTTTAGGATCCGCACTTTACATACACTGTTATAGATTAGATTAAACTACAATTCGCTTGATAGTTTTTAAGATGTATACACAATATAAGGCTTGAACACAGTCATATTACATCTTTTACATACCCGATGTACACAATATGAATACGGCAAATACAATAGCTGGCAAATGTAACTTTCTGAAAGGCATTTCACTGATTTACTGACCTTTTTTATGCCCCTGATATAGCGTTAAGTGTTGCCCATGTCTGTATAATATAGACAATGTTTGGCTTTGAGCGTTCCTGATGAAGGTAAATCCAGAAAAGCGCTTCGGACGCAAGAAATTAATAAGTGTTGTTTTCAATATTTTACATCACTGGGTCGATACCTCTGCTGGTGGACTATCAGTCCCCGAGGGTATCATCAGCTCAGTAGTCAGTATTTCGGTACTGACATGATTATACAAACTTTACTAAAATTGTCCGTTTATAAATTTATAAATTATTAAGAAACTAAGGTTTCAACTCCCTCAGTCAAAGTTGGCTTGGGATGAATTTGGCTATTTATTTTAGGTATTTTTGACATACAGCTCTTCAACGGTTTCGGTACTTGTACATCTTTGGATTTCAAATGTTTGGCTTTGAGCGTTACTGATGAAGGTAAATCCAGAAAAGCGCTTCGGACGCAAGAAATTAATAACGTGTTGTTTTCAATATTTTATCAAAGGTACCAGGATTATAATTAAATACACCAGACGCGCGTTTCTGTCTGAACCGTATGTCCCGTCCGTCCAGAAATGGTTTCCGTTCCCCAACTTTAGTATGCCTTAAACAAATGTTTTTAAACTTATACGCAAACTTGATCACCACAAAACACAGATCAAAATGGAAATTAGTTTCCGTCCCCTAACTTTAGTATGCCTTAACCAAATGTTATCACCACAAAACACAGATCAAAATAGAAATTGGGTAGCGCCACTTTTACCGTTCTTGAGTTATGCTCTTTTATAAATGAAAAAAAATATAACTAGTTCTGTCCTCTTAATTTTAGATTTCCTCAACCAAATCTTATGAAAATTGTACACAATGCTTATAGAATCATACAACATTAGCAAGCATTTGCATAAAAGTGATGAACATTTCGGAGATGGGTTGTGGTTGGAAGGAAGGAAGGAGGGAAGGGCAGGAGAATTTTTCTGCGTTGAATATCAAGAACTATTAAGTAAATGAATTATCTTTCAACTTTCAAACAAAATGAAATATCAATGCAGCTACTGCTGGGTAGAACTTACTTTCCCCTTTGTTGTTCAACACATGATAGATAAGCATTATGATAAGGAGATCAAGATCCAAACTATATGAGGTGGATTGGTGGGATCTTTAAACTTCAAAATCGTACCAGAAGTATGCAGAGAGGATGGCTGGACTATTTCTGCAAATTCAATACACGTTTCAATACCAAGTTTTAAACCAAAGGACAAACGGATACGAATACTGCTAAAGATAGCGAGGGAAGCCTGGAACTTCCAGTTGAAAACCGCAATATTATGGATTGGAGGATAATGATAAAAATCTTCAGGAGATGAAGTCACTGTTACCAGTGCTATGCACATCCTTAAAGAATGCGATAAATTAAACGGGTTTATCTCATTCAACAGATTGCTCTTTAAAAAAAAAACACCTTTTGACAACATTGCCTTTTTGCTGTTCTTAGATGAAGTTCGCTGGTTTAGTTTGGATTGGTACACAACTTTCATGGAATTAAACGATTTTTGTGACCATGTTTGCGTCCTTTTGGTGGACAGTTTCTGAGTTATATGAGAGGACCGAAAAATAAAGGACTGTATACTTGTAAAGAAGTAATGGCCGGAAAGTATGACTCTAAAAGTTTTAAAATAAACTTCATTGTTTCAGATAAAAGAACTCTGAATGACGATGTAAAATATGTCGCTGGAAAAAAATGGTTGAGAAAGTGTCAGAATCAGATCCAACACAGACTGGAACATACATGTTCGTAGATGGAAAGAAAAGCAACCCTTGTCCAACGGGTAAGGTCAACAAATGAGGTTACGAAGATAAACCGACTTATTGAGAACAAAAGTCTCGGTTGTCCGAAAACATGAGTTGTTCTACGCAACTTCGGCAACGACAGAGAAATTTTGAGCTTTTGGTAGAAGAGCATTATTAGACTGCGACCAAACTAAAATGCATAAAATACTGTAGGGTGTGTGACTATATTGAGTGAAAGGTTACGAAAGAAATGTTACAATCTTCATTACAACAACGATTGCTGACCGATTGCTTATAGTTCTAGTTCTGAGAAACATTTGTAGGTGTATATTGTATACTTTTTTCGATTATCGTTTTGTTAAAATCATTATATTACGTTTTTTTCCGTTGAAATATTTTGCATTTCATATTTTGTTTTTCGTAAATTTGAATGTTATAAGTTAGGCCGTTCTTTTTCTTGTTGATCGTTCCACATTTGTCATGTCGGGGCACTTTTTAGCCGACTCTAAGGTAGGAGTTTTCGTCATTGAAGTCCGTACGATTGCATATACACACTTTATTTGACTCTGGTGGATAGTTATCTTATTTGGAAAAATATTCCCAATTTTTCTGCAGGGACATTCTTGCAGCTTTGGATCTTTTAATGTGTAATCAGTAAGTTTAACCAGGAGAAAATCTGTTCCATACGGAATATCTAAGTGTATATGGCCTAATGCTAGATTATTGTTGATAACTTCTGGTCGATGCCTCTGCTGGTGGACTATTAGTCCCCGAGGGTATCACCAGCCCAGTAGCCAGTACTTCGGTACTGGCATGAAAGTACGGATTTATCGTGTTATTAAAATTTGCTGTTACAAAATATTAGAAATTATTATAAATTAAGGAATGTATCTCCCTCATGCGAAACCTTTTCAACTTTTGATCTTCAGTGCTGTACAACTTTGTACTTTTTTCACTTTCGATCTTTTATATCTGGGCGTCACTGGTGAGTCTTGTGTGGACAAGGCGCGTTTTTGGCGTATTGAATTTTAAACCTGATGCTTTTTGTTATCTATTAATCATGTTTTTCTGTGTCTAATATGTTCTCCTATTTATTTGTATTGTAGTCCTGTAATATTATGTTGTCATTTCAATGTTATATTTAACTTTGCCATTAAAGTGCGAGGTTTGGCATGCCTTAAAACCAGGTTCAACCCACCACTTTTATTCCCCTTTAAAAGTGTCCTGTACCAAGTCAGGAAGATGGTCATTGTTATAATATAGTTCGTTCTTCTTTGTGTTGCATGTTAACGTTGAGTCGTTTGTGTTTTCTCTTATTTTTGAGATATTGAGATAAGACGTGACACGGTACTTGTCTATCCCAAATTCATGTATTGGGTTTTCATGTTACATTTGTTATTCTCGTGGTGTTTTGTCTGATGATTGGTCTGTTTCTGTGTGTGTTGCGTTTCGGTGTTGTGTCGTTGTTCTCCTCTTATATTTAATGCGTTTCGCTCGGTTTTGGTTTGTTACCCCGATTTTGTTTTTTGTCCATGGAATTATGAGTTTTGAACAGGGGTATACTACTGTTGCCTTTATTTATCACCACCGGACCGGAATCTCTGCTGGTGGACAATCTGTCCCCGAGGATTCTACCAGTCCGGTAGCCTAACAGCATGAACACTAGTAGAAAAATTATACTGGATGACACGACGCCCAGGATAAAAAGGTGTCAATCGGCTGTTGTCAAGGACACAACAACACCGATTTTATCAGGTGTCCCCAGGATCATCTTAAATGATGTTATGAAAATGACACATGAGCAGTCTTCTGAATCCTCATTGTACTATAAAAATGCAGACAAGTTTGAATATATTCGGCCGTGTACTGTTCAACTTTCAGATATTTTAGATTTCAATGACAACCATCAATATTGCTCTATTTCCAAATGTAACCGTAAAAATTGTAAAACCTGTGATATTCTTATAACTGATACCCACTTTCAAAGTAATTTAACCACCAAAAATTACAATACACATAGCCATGAGGATTTGAATTGCACTTCCTCCAATATTGTTTACGGTATTGAATGTACTCTTTGTGGATTGATCTACGTCGGGGAAACTCGACAAAGACTCAATTTTAGGATGAATGAACATCGGTCTAATGTAAATGATCCTAATAACAACAAATTTCTCTATAAACATTTTAATCAGCCTGACCATTCTATTGTTTCAATGAAAGTCCGGATTATAGAGAAAATATATCATCCAACAAATGACCCCATATTGAGTACACCATATCGTTTACAAAGAGCAGACTTTTGGATCAGAGAGTTGGGAACAGCCATTCCCTATGGATGCAATGACAAAATTGATGGTTTAGGTATTTTATCTAGTCCCAGGTGTAGTACTGTCAATACATTAAAATTATTTAATACTTCTGCTCGACGAAATAGAAGTCATGGTCACAGAAAATATATACCACCTGCTGTACACACCGTGACAATTGATAGTCTATTAACGTCTGTTCAAAAACCTTTAGGTATTCATCATATTAGAACTAAATTATACTCCATTTCATTGTCAAAACTTTCTTTACTATTTCAAGATGCCAATAATACTTCCGTTACTGATTCTCGTTCTGTTTTGTATAGATTAGTTGCAATTATCATGGACATAGCTAACCATAGACTATTTAAACCCGTATTGACTACATCCAATAGTGAGGAAAAGCGTTACTTTTTTAAGGTAGAATTCGCCAATAAAGGTTTAGATGCTGTAAATATTGGCAATATTTTTCATAAAAAATCTGTACAAAAAACTATACCTGATTACTTAAAAAATAAAGCTACACCTGTTATTTCTTATATTTACACCAAGTCTATTGCATCAAAGATTTTCAACCACAAGAGAGTTTTAGAGGATTTTAACCTCAAAGATACAAAATCCAAGCCTCCAGATTGCTCATGTGCATCTTCTCAATACAATTATAGTCCAGCTGGTCATATTATTACTGGTGACCTTGGTATTGTTACCAATAAACAACTAAGAGAGTTGCTAGCCAAGGGACCAAAGTATAGAATCCCCCAGCCCATCAACTGGAAAAAGAATTTCAAGTTACTGATGGATGCAGTTGAGGACTATGCAAGAAAATGGATAAAGCGCGAACCAGACGAACCCGAACTGGATTGGACACTTTGTCTGAATGGATCAAAGCTATTCGATCATGCATTCAGAGGCGCATACAAAAACTAAGATGTAATATGAGTACAAGAGTTTCTAACCCTTTCAAGAATCCGGAGGTTGCGGATGCTTTATCCTCTTTGCATGACAAATATGTCGTTGTTCCGGCAGATAAAGCCTCCAATAATATTGTCTTCATATGTAAAAAAACATTATTTGCAATGTCTCACTACAGAGCTTGGAATTGATCAAACTACTGGTAATCCTACATATTCTTTAACATCATTTACCAAGGATGAAATTTTACAAAATCATAAATCTGTCTTTCTTTCTTTTGGTATCAACATCAAAGAAAACGAAGAAAACTTGCCCTCATTATACTGGATACCTAAATTACACAAAACTCCATATAAAGACCGATACATAGCTGGGTCTTCAAAATGTTCGACTAAACATCTTTCTACAGTATTGACTCATAAAACAGAGCTCTTTCTATAAAAATGGGAATCGTAGATACAAATTTCTTGTTTTGGGATTCAATACTTCATATTTTGTGAAGAATCACACTGAATCTTCCAGAAAATATACTGAAGATGATATTATTAAAATGCTGGACTTTTTGTTTGACAATATATTTGTTGAGTTTGGAGGATTTATGTTTCAACAGACAGTCGGTATTCCAATTGGTACTAATTTAGCACCCCTGCTGGCTGATTTGTTTTTGTATTCGTATGAAGCAGAATTTATTAAGAACCTTCTAAAAGACAAAATGAAAAAGCACCTTTCGAAATTCTTTAATTTTACTTTTCGATATATTGATGATGTTTTATCGTTGAACAACCCATACTTCAGCCAATACTTACATCTCATATATCCCAGTGAACTTGAAATTAAGGATACTACTGATACTAAGAAGGACTGCTTCATACCTTGATCTTTTCCTCAATATTGACGTAGATGGACGACTTCACACAAAAATCTATGATAAACGGGACGATTTCAACTTCCCAATTATCAATTTCCCATTTCTCAGCAGTAACATACCCTCTGCCCCTTCGTATGGTGTTTACATATCACAATTGATACGTTATTCACGTGCATGTTCACACTATACAGACTTCATATACAGGAGTGTGCTCCTTACGCAGAAACTGCTCCAATAAAGTTATGAGGAGGACAGATTAAATTGACACTCCGTAAATTTTATGGACACCATCACGAATTGGTTGATCCATATGATGTCTCTTTAACTAAACTAGCTAAGGACATTTTTACCACATGGTAGATTGTGGTTTGTCATAATGTCGTCTAATCTTTTAATTACCAAACGTGACTTATTCCCGATTGTGACCGTTTTGCTGAATATGAATTCGCATTACTATAAGACGTGTTTCTGTACTTGTTTATCCCAAATTCATGTATTTAGTTTACATGTTTAATGTTATATTTGTAATTCTCATCAGATTTTGTCGAATGTGTTGACGTCTTCTCATTATATATTTAGGTATGACGTATAGAAAAATTAATCGCCTCCTCTTTATTAATTATATTAAATTTTGTACGATTATTTACGTTTGAAGTTGGATTCATAACAAACTGGACATATATATATATATATTACAGTTAATTGCTATTAATAAGTATTGCAATATGCATTTTGTTTAAATAAATTATCAGTATTTAGTTCTAAATCAATCCTAATTCTATCTCATTTTTGAATGATAGTTTTTCATATGTGACGTCATGCTGTTTCTAAATTTCATAAATTCAAATGTGGCATAACGTTTCTGCCTTTTCGCCATCGTATGTGACGTCACAATTTTTTTTAATTACGTTCACGCCTGGACTGATTCGGATGTGTGTCTATTTTGTGATAAACTTGGGTTTAGTTTTCTGTAATTAGTTAATATTTCAGTTTCATTATGTATATCTCTTTCATATTCATTTGTTAAAATTTACTGTTTGCAATAGCATTAAGTATTCTATATAATAAGGATGTTCTTATCCCGTGCATAAAAACAATGCCGTATTTGTCAAAACCTTTTCAACTTTTGATCTTCAGTGTTGTACAACTTTGTACCTTTTTCACGTTCGATCTTTTATATCTAGGTGTTATGTATTCAGGTTTAGTTTTCTGTAATTAGTTAATACTTTAGTTTCTTTGTGTATATCTCTTTCATATTCATTTGATAAAATTTACTGTTTGCAATAGCATGCATTGTTCTATATAATAAGAATGTTCTTATCCCGGGCATAAAAACAATGCCGTATTTGGCGAAACCTTTTCAACTTTTGATCTTCAGTGCTGTACAACTTTGTACTTTTTTCACTTTCGATCTTTTATATTTGGGCGTCACTGGTAGGTCTTGTGTGGACAAGGCGCGTTTTTGGCGTATTGAATTTTAAACCTGATGCTTTTTGTTATCTATTAATCATGTTTTTCTGTGTCTAATATGTTCTCCTATTTATTTGTATTGTAGTCCTGTAATATTATGTTGTCATTTCAATGTTATATTTAACTTTGCCATTAAAGTGCGAGGTTTGGCATGCCTTAAAACCAGGTTCAACCCAGCACTTTTATTCCCCTTTAAAAGTGTCCTGTACCAAGTCAGGAAGATGGTCATTGTTATAATATTGTTCGTTCTTCTTTGTGTTGCATTTTAACGTTGAGTCGTTTGTGTTTTCTCTTATTTTTGAGATATTGAGATAAGACGTGACACGGTACTTGTCTATCCCAAATTCATGTATTTGGTTTTCATGTTACATTTGTTATTCTCGTGGTGTTTTGTCTGATGATTGGTCTGTTTCTGTGTGTGTTGCGTTTCGGTGTTGTGTCGTTGTTCTCCTCTTATATTTAATGCGTTTCGCTCGGTTTTGGTTTTGTTACCCCGATTTTGTTTTTTGTCCATGGATTTATGAGTTTTGAACAGCGGTATACTACTGTTGCCTTTATTTATTCATGCAAAGCTCTGATTCCTTTCACGAATTTGACTATACTTTTTGGACCTTTTGGAATTTAGCTCTTCATCTTTTATATAAGCTTTGGATTTCAAATATTTTGGCCACGAGCATCACTGAAGAGACATGTTTTGTCGAAATGCGCATCTGGTGCAACAAAATTGGTACCGTTGATTTTATTACTACCACTGGGTTGATGCCTCTGCTGGTGGACTATTAGTCCCCGAGGGTATCACCAGCCCAGTAGCCAGTACTGGCATGAAAGTACGGATTTATCGTGTTATTAAAATTTGCTGTTACAAAATATTAGAAATTATTATAAATTAAGGAATTTATCTCCCTCATGCAAAGCTCTGATTCCTTTCACGAATTTGACTATACTTTTTGGACCTTTTGGATTCTAGCTCTTCATCTTTTATATAAGCTTTGGATTTCAAATATTTTGGCCACGAGCATCACTGAAGAGACATGTTTTGTCGAAATGCGCATCTGGTGCAACAAAATTGGTACCGTTGATTTTATTACTACCACTGGGTCGATGCCTCTGCTGGTGGACTATTAGTCCCCGAGGGTATCAGTAGCCAGTACTTCGGTACTGGCATGAAAGTACGGATTTATCGTGTTATTAAAATTTGCTGTTACAAAATATTAGAAATGATTATAAATTAAGGAATGTATCTCCCTCATGCAAAGCTCTGATTCCTTTCACGAATTTGACTATACTTTTTGGACCTTTTGGATTCTAGCTCTTTATCTTTTATATAAGCTTTGGATTTCAAATATTTTGGCCACGAGCATCACTGAAGAGATATATTTTGTCGAAATACGCATCTGGTGCAACAAAATTGGTACCGTTGATTTTATTACTACCACTGGGTCGATGCCTCTGCTGGTGGACTATTAGTCCCCGAGGGTATCAGTAGCCAGTACTTCGGTACTGGCATGAAAGTACGGATTTATCGTGTTATTAAAATTTGCTGTTACAAAATATTAGAAATGATTATAAATTAAGGAATGTATCTCCCTCATGCAAAGCTCTGATTCCTTTCACGAATTTGACTATACTTTTTGGACCTTTTGGATTCTAGCTCTTTATCTTTTATATAAGCTTTGGATTTCAAATATTTTGGCCACGAGCATCACTGAAGAGATATATTTTGTCGAAATACGCATCTGGTGCAACAAAATTGGTACCGTTGATTTTATTACTACCACTGGGTCGATGCCTCTGCTGGTGGACTATTAGTCCCCGAGGGTATCACCAGCCCAGTAGCCAGTACTTCGGTACTGGCATGAAAGTACGGATTTATCGTGTTATTAAAATTTGCTGTTACAAAATATTAGAAATTATTATAAATTAAGGAATGTATCTCCCTCATGCAAAGCTCTGATTCCTTTCAAGAATTTGACTATACTTTTTGGACCTTTTGAATTCTAGCTCTTCATCTTTTATATAAGCTTTGGATTTCAAATATTTTGGCCACGAGCATCACTGAAGAGACATGTTTTGTCGAAATGCGCATCTGGTGCAACAAAATTGGTACCGTTGATTTTATTACTACCACTGGGTCGATGCCTCTGCTGGTAGACTATTAGTCCCCGAGGGTATCAGTAGCCAGTACTTTGGTACTGGCATGAAAGTACGGATTTATCGTGTTATTAAAATTTGCTGTTACAAAATATTCGAAATTATTATAAATTAAGGAATGTATCTCCCTCATGCAAAGCTCTGATTCCTTTCACGAATTTGACTATACTTTTTGGACCTTTTGGATTCTAGCTCTTCATCTTTTATATAAACTTTGGATTTCAAATATTTTGGCCACGAGCATCACTGAAGAGACATGTTTTGTCGAAATGCGCATCTGGTGCAACAAAATTGGTACCGTTGATTTTATTCTAGCTGCAGTGGTTTTACTGGGGAATGAAACGGAATAAATTCGGATTATATCGCTGTTTTCTTGGACATTTTTCTTCTTTATGTTTTCTGCATCCCTCATATCTTTATCGTTATATCTTTAACAGTCTTGTTAATTGTGTGCAAATGTTATGTTCACAGACGAGCTTTTTTGTCTCTGTACTTTCCATTCTGGCGGTTGCATTTCTGTGAATATAGACAATTCAATGTCCCAAAGGGACTCCATTTGCGTCTTAAACTGTGACACTTTCACAGATAAGGTAATAGGCAACAGGTGAATACACTACTGGTATCGGTATTGTTAAGTAGTGTTTTCAAATAGTTGAATTTCTTGGCGTCTGTTAATGGGAATTACTATGAATTGCTTTGTCGTAAGATTCCCAGAATGCTTGCCAATTAAGAATGTTGCCGTCGAATTTAGAAAGTCCTAACTTTGGTAATTTGTGAAATTGGTTGTTGCTGTTTGACATATCAGGAGCATACATGAGTTGCGAATTGAACGATGCTGCTTGTTTACTTTTGACATCCAACGGTCACGGCACCATAATATTGTGAAGGAAACAAAAGTTGTAAGGTGTATATTTGTATTACATAAGCCACATTCAGGTATAAAGTAACAACAACAAAAGAATGACGTTACAATGAAAGTTCCTTACAGACGTCCGCAGGAGGACGTCACGCTAAAGTTCGTGGGTTTCTCAACATTCGGTATCGGATTCGAACCGAGACTTATTAATTATTGGCAATATTAGTTATGTGGAAAACACCCTCGGGGACAAAATGTCCACCAGCAGTGGCATCGACGGTTCATTCTCATTTATCCAACTTTTTAAAATTTTAGGTTGTAAAGGTGAAAAAAAGGTTGGATAGATGAGATCAAAGGCAATCAAGAACAAAGGGTTTTTCAATTAGAGTTTGGGTTGAATGACATGTTAACAATAAGACTGAAAATTATACCCGAATTAATTTTTCTGAAGTATTATTTAGCATTGCATGTTAAAATGTGCAACTGACATTAAAACTGGATAGAAAAATATCAGTTGCACTTTTATTCATGAAGAGATTTGTCAATGAGATGGAGTTTTTTGTGTGTGTAATAGATCCTCTTTATTCGTTTTTTTCTGTTTTTCTGACCAAATGATCCAAATGGGACAAAATATAAGTTGAATACGTTTTACTACACAAAGACTGAACAGAACAAAATTCAAACAATATATATCTATACTATTAAACGTTTTATAAGTACCACGTATAGTCGCACTAACATCCTTTCTTATGATTATTCCGTTTGTGTTAATATAAAAATATTACTGATTTGTGGGTTTCTTCTGTATAATTGATGAAACATTTATTGATTATTTAATATATACTAAATTTTATTTAAAAATAAAATGTAACAAGTTTACTATCGCCATTTTTATATATTATTTTTTATATAATATAAAAACATACAGGAACAAATTTACTGTCAAACTTTAGAAAGACACCTTATTATTACGAAACAAACAACCCAATTATTAACAAAAATAAAAAGTTGGCTAAATGAGAATGCCTTATTTTAAAAAGTTGGATAAATGAGAAGACACCGCATCGACCCAGTGTTGTAAAAAGTTATCAAAGGTATAACTGTTAAACATACATACACAAGTTAATTAGACTACAGGTAATAGTACCACAGTTGATTTATTGATTCACATAATGAAATAAGTAATCTGCATGTCAAACATAGCGATCAAAACAACCCGAGAAATTGTTATTAAAATCATAGATTAAGCTTCCCTGTTTGCATGGCACAACACTTCACCCTCCCCACTGAAAAAAATATTAGTCCTCAAATATAATATTTCATTTGGCATGAAAATAACTGTGTCCAACTTTATTTGCACTAAATCTGATAATGTGTCTGTTTTAAGGTGACCCCTTCTTTTGCCCTTTGTTAGTTTTTTTCTACTGACGGGGGTCTCATTATTAACACTTGTTGGAGGGAATGTCAGTAGTAAGTCAATCACTGTTGCTATGTTACTGGTGTCGTCCTTAAACATGCGAAACACATCATACCATTTGAGACAACTCTCATCAACTTTGGATGAAAATCTGAAATGAGTAAAAAATAATTAACTAGTTATATATATTTTTTTAATTACATAAATCAGGAATTAACTCCGGGAAAGTGTAAAGAAGGACAGATGCATTAACATATAAGAATAACACCAGACACACACTATTGCATAAACTGGATTTCAAAATCGAGGGGGTTGAAATCACACTTTTATATGAATTATTTTACCTGATTTATTGAATTTTGTTTGATTGAATTAAAAAATTTTAGCACAGTTTTTTTCTTTTATTGAAGATCTTTTATTTGTTTTACCTTTGGTATATAAGAGATTTAAAGACAGACTACTCTGTACTGATTTCTGACAGTTCAACACCAGCTTTGGTTAGAGTCTGAGGCAGAAATGATTTTATTAGGTGAATTTCATGGTCTCCATGCTCTGTAATTAAATAAATTAAATAAATAATTTTGGTATAAATTACCGTTAATTGATAAGGCTATCCGTTTTGTAAATATTGTTTCACCAAAGTTAAAACAAAAGTGAGTATATGTTTAAAAAAAACAAATACAAAAAAACTTCTTACTCTGAATTATTTATAGATATAATACATGCATGACATGTAAACTTAACTGTAATAATTAAAATTTACTTTTAAATCAGAATAGACGAACTGGTCAAAACAAATGAAGGATCTGCACAAATGTGAAAAACTACACAATTGATATTGACTTCAAGTCTAAACCTCCTGATTGCACTTGTGCTAGTCCCCAATTCACATATAATCCTGCTGGCCACGTTATTACCGGTGACCTTAACACTGTTTATAACACTTATCTACGAAATGTGTTTATCGAAAGGTCCGAAATATCGTGAGCCTATATCCATCAATTGGAAATACAACTTTAAAATTATGATGGATTTTGTCGAGGATTATGCCAGGCAATAGGCTAAGCGAGAAGGAAGACGTAGACACTGTTTCCGAATGGATTAAGGCAGTGAGGTCGTTAATACAAATCAGAATTAAGAAACTGAATGGGTCCATCAATGTCCATGCTACGTCAATCTTTAAAGACCCAAATGTTGCTAAACACCTATCCGACCTCCATGATAAATATGTTGTTGTTCCCGCAGACAAAGCCCCAAATAACATCGTTTTTGTGTGTAAAAGTCATTACATTAACTGCTTGATAAACGAATTAGGTATTGACAATTCACTTGGAAACTCAACATATACCCTCACGACACTTACCAAAGAGGAAATCCTGGATAATCATAGGTCTGTTCTTAGTTCCTTTGGAATTACAACCAGAGATGAAGAACTGGATCTTCCATCACTGTATTGGATACCTAAACTACATAAGTGTCCTTAAGAACAACGGTATATAGCTGGGTCTCCCAAGTGCTCCACGAAACCTCTTTCTAAATTATTAACATCTATTCTATCAGCAATCAAAGACAGGCTTCAAAGTTATTGTGAAACTGTCTATTCTAGAGGTTGCGTGAATCAGATGTGGATACTTAAAAATTCCAAAGATCTTTTAGAGTACATACAATCTAACTCTCTTTCAACTTGTACAGTATTAAAACATTTGTCTTGTCTACTCTTTACACAAGTATTCCACATTCCAAACTAAAAGACAAATTGAACGAGTTGGTATTGCTTTGCTTCATACAAAAGAATGGCTAACGTAGATACAAGTATCTTGTCTTAGGAAGGAATAAATCCTTCTTTGTAAAGGATCACTCTGATTCAAACAAAAAGTTTTCTGAAACTGATATTATCAAGATGCTTGATTTTTAGATTAACAACATATACACATGGAAAAAAGTATTGCAACACCTCGATTTTTTTAAACTTGAAAAATCAGTCTCCTATTTTGGATGACATATGATAAAATATTTGTAAAATAATATTGAAACATAGTTAATGATAACATTGGCTTTAAAACGAACAAAAAATGTATGAAAAAAAAAGTTTTTTCTAACCAAAATATTTACAACAAAATGAAGTGTTTTTAGTACCAAAAAATGCATTTTACAACTTTTACTGAAGTCGAACTTTACAATGTCAGACATTTTAAAATTAATCTTTAGATGATTGTTCACATCATGGTTGATCGTTATACGCCGAAGAATTAGTACTTTGTGCGCAGCCTCTATATAAACGGATAAAAGCTTCTTAACGTCTTCTAATACCTGGCATAAGTCGACTTATTTGTTGCTAAGCTAGCAGCAATCATTCTTGACGAAGGGTATTGTTTATTTATGACTTGTTTGAACTGGGCTGTCCTTTCATGGACTTTACGCCCAATAGTGTCCCATATATGCTCAATATGGTTCAAATTCGGGCTACGATTGGGCCAAGGAAGATAAACCGAATTCCATTGGAACAATGGATCTTCCTCCACGACGCTAATTTCCAACTTTGGCGAGATCTGCTCTATATTGGATACGGATATCTGTGTCTGTTCGTAGGCAAAGGTCCCCGAAATGGTATTATCGCATGGTAACCAGTAGCGATGAGCCGATCTCGAACAGTTCTTGTTTAAAGGCTCCTGTATGGTCATCATTCTCTTTTAAGAATTGTATTGTTTGCAATGGGTTTCCTTCTGATCAACCTTCATTATGCTTTATTTTCCCTAGCAAATGTTCTAGTGGGTCTTCCTGAACTTGGAAGGTCTTTAACATCGTTTCTTGCCTGATTTTTATCCTCAAAACGACAGCGACATACCTGCTTCCCACATGCTGGATATCTGCCATCTTGCTGCAGTTATGAGTTGTGGATGACCAATTACAAGGTGTCATTAACATTAATTTATAAACTTGGTTATTTTAAGTGTTGAAAACAACGAGGATAAAAACATCTGTTTTAGTGTATACGAGTACATGTGCTGCATGTGTAGATAAGAACTGATAAAGTCGATATTTATTGATTAAACTCAGATGATATCTAAATAATGTTTAACTTGTTCTATTTCAACAAATTATTTAACAACAAAATAAAAAGTGGTTTTTTAGCTCACCTGGCCCGAAGGGCCAAGTGAGCTTTTCTCATCACTTGGCGTCCGTCGTCCGTCGTCGTCGTCCTGCGTTAACTTTTACAAAAATCTTCTCCTCTGAAACTACTGGGCCAAATTTAACCAAAATTGGCCACAATCATCATTGAGGTATCTAGTTTGAAAATTGTGTCCGGTGACCTTGCCAACCAACCAAGATGGCCGCCATGGCTAAAAATAGAACATAGGGGTAAAATGCAGTTTTTGGCTTATAACTCAATAACCAAAGCATTTAGAGCAAATCTGACATGGGGTTAAATTGTTTATCAGGTTAAGATCTATCTGCCTTGAAATTTTCAGATGAATCTGACATTCCGTTGTTAGGTTGCTGCCCCTGAATCAGTAATTTTAAGGAAATTTTGCTGTTTTTTGTTATTATCTTGAATATTATTATAGATAGAGAAAAACTGTAAACAGCAATAATGTTCAGCAAAGTAAGATCTACAAATAAGTCAACATGACCAAAATGGTCAGTTGACCACTGTAGGAGTTATTGCCCTTTATAGTCAATTTTTAACCATTTTACGTAAATCTTAGTTATCTTTTAGAAAAATCTTCTCCTCTGAAACTACTGGGCCAAATTAATTGAAACTTGGCCACAATCATCTTTGGGGTATTTAGTATAAAAATTGTGTCCGGTAACTTGGCCAACCAACCAAGATGGCGGCCATGACTAAAAATAAAACATGGGAGTAAAATGCAGTTTTTGGCTTATAACCCAAAAAACAAAGCATTAAGAGCAAATCTGACAGAGTTGAAATTGTTGATCAGGTCAAGATCTATCTGCCCAGGAATTTTCAGATGAATTGGATCATCGATTGTTAGGTTGCTGCCCCTAAATTGGTAATTTTGAGGAAATTTTGCTGTTTTTTGTTATTATCTTGAATATTATTATAGATAGAGATAAACTGTAAACAGCAATAATGTACAGTAAAGTAAGAACTAAAAATGAGTCAACATGACCAAAATAGTCAATTGACCCCCTGAGGAGTTATTGCCCTTCAGTCATTTTTTAACAATTTTCACAAAATTTGTAGATTTTCACTAACATTTTCCACAGAAACTACTGTTATAGATAGAGATAATTGTAAGCAGCAAAAATGTTAAGTAAAGTAAGATCTTCAAACACATCACCATCACCAAAACACAATTTTGTCATGAATTCATTTGTGTACAATGTTTAATATTAACATAGACCAAGGTGAGCGACACAGGCTCTTTAGAGCCTCTAGTTTTTATTTGAATTTCAATTTGGTGTTGCAATACTTTTTTCCATGTGTATATTTGTTACGTTCGGAGGACGTGTTTTTCAACAGACTGTCGGTATTACGATGGGAACAAACTGTGCCCCTCTACTTGCCGACTTATTTCTTTATTTTTATGAGGCTGACTTCATGCAGGAACTTCTTAGGAAGAAAGGTAAGAAGTTAGCAATATCCTTTAACTCTTCTTTCCGCTATATAGATGATGTTCTTTCACTAAATAATTCAAAAGTTGGTGATTATGTGGAACGCATCTATTCCATCGAACTACAGATACAGTTTAGTCTGATTCATATCTTGATTTACATGAAATTGACAATGAGGGTCGGTTGAAAACAAAAATTTACGACAAAAGAGATGATTTCAGCTTTCCAATTGTGAACTTTCCATTTCTATTAAAGTAACAAAATTCCAGCAGCACCTGCATACGGGGTATATATCTCCCAATTGATACGATATTCCCGTGCTTGCATTTGCTATCATGATTTTCTTTATAGATGGGTGCTGCATACAAGGAAGCTATATAACCCAAAAGTTCCAAATGGTGAAGTTGAAATCATCCCTTCGTAAATTTTACGGACGCCATTACGAGTTGGTTGACCGTTATGGAATAACCGTTTCACAAATGATATCGGATATGTTCCTCACGTCGTAACTACAATCCCCTCCCCTTTCATAAATGTGACCTACCGAATTGGACTTTACCGGATTTGTTATCACATAAGCAACACGACGGGTGCCACATGTGGAGCAAGATCTGCCTACCCTTCCGGAGCACCTGAGATCACCCCTAGTTTTTGGTGGGGTTCGTGTTGTTTATTCTTTAGTTTTCTATATTGTGTCATGTGTACTATTGTTTGTCTTTTTCATTTTTAGCCATGGCGTTGTCAGTTTGTTTTAGATTTATGAGTTTGACTGTCCCTTTGGTGTCTTTCGTCCCTCATTTGCATATGCAAACTCTAATTCTCTAAACTGATGAGTAAAGCGAAAAATGTACTCGGCGTCTTTTTCCTCTAAATGAATTGGACTAAAGACATTGAGAATCCTCCATAGACTAGGTGTATTGTTTATGATATTATAGAGCCTTTTGAACGTCCTATTAACGCAGCATAGGAGGTCTTCTAATTCAATATAGGGTACAATGTGAATTAAAGGTAGATCCGAAAGATCAGTCAACTGAAAAAATGTAAACTATTACTATTTGGATATAAATGAAATCAGAATAGTAAATGTATTTCATATATTTAAAGGAAAACATTTGATGTGTGTCAGCACATTGTGCAAGTTCTAGATTTCTAGCTTAATATGCATGTACGATCAAGTATTGTAACACAATACAGATGCTTCAAACAGTATGTATTTTTCTTTTCAATGTTTTTGTATGTCATGATTAGAAATTATATAATTAGCACATGTTCATGTTCTGATCAGATTAAACTGTACTATCTCCATCATGTGTGGCTTTTAATAAAGAAATATTCAGGATTTAATTGGCATTTGCAAAAAAGCAAACAGAAAATGGTTAGACAAGGTAAAAGTGTAAACATGAATCTATAAAATTCAATAGATTGGTTCTAAAAACTCATTGCTATACTAGTGTACATGCTGTTCATTTTGCCCTCTATGCTGAACTTTTATCACGTGGTATGGTCCAATATGATTGGCTATGGACATACAACAGTATATAAGATTAAGGTTGAAACAAGGAATTGGACATATAACAGTATAATATTGTTTATAATTAAACTGTTTTAAGCTTTCAGAATTATACGCAAGGTGTAGGAGATAGATCATTGTAGGTACAAGTCTTTAAAATCTTAAACTCCTATTAAGCTGAAATTGGACATATTACAGTATAATTCCCATGGCACGATTTGTAGATATCAACTGTAAACTTGGTACATTGATGTTATGACATGCTAGGGACATTTCTGAATTGGTTCCTTCAATTTTTGTTTTGAGTACTGCAAGAGTCATTGCCTCATAGAGGTAACCAGCATCTAGTCCTCTGGATTTTTTTTCAAATTCAGTGTAAACTTTACAGGACCTTGTGTCAAAATGGCATTTCTCACAAATGGCACGAAGAAAAAAGAATTAAGCCCATGCGCTTTAAAATAGCCAAATTTACTTTTTAATGGATCCTGCTCCTTTGTTTAACTTTCAAATATTTACAATGCTGTTTTCGGAACAGTCCTCCTGTTCTTCAGTTTCCTCTTTAGAGGAAGAACGAGGCCGCAGTCTTGTTGGCAATGAATTGGCTGCACTATTATTCTGTGACAGTGCCGCTTCATAAATTTCGATTTCAGGTCTACTGACTCTGATGTTGGCAGCATTTGAAGGGTCTGCTTCAGCACCTAATTCAAACACTGTAACTAAGTGTTCAAAGGTGTGTATTTTTTTTCGCTATGTTTTTTGTTTTTCCTCCTATCATGGCCAGGCTTTTTGAATTTGAATTGTTTGTTTCAAATGAATTTTTCTATTGATGACGTCACAAATGTCGGTATGACGTCAATATTGTGTCAATGATGTTAATGGACAAAAGTAGATTTACTTTTTTTTTTTTATATATGTAGAGAAATTCTTTATAAAATTGCCAAGTGCCAATGAAATATGGTTGACTCTTTTTATTTAACTTTCTTCAATGTGTGTGAATTTGCAGATTTGAAATTAAAGGATTATCTTTAAACCAAATGGTAATAATAATGGATATCTTCAATTATATTTTCACCCAGAATATTAATTGACCTTTTTGTTGGATTTTCTATAATTTGGTAACTAACTTATGTCACATCTCTTGTATCACAGTGTATACAATGCTAATATAAAATTGAGAATGGAAATGGGGAATGTATCAAAGAGACAACAACCCGACCCAGAAAAAAAACCAGCAGAAGGTCACTAACAGGACTTCAATGAAACGAGAAATTCCCGCACCCGGAGGCATCCTTCAGCTGGCCCCTAAACAAGTATATACTAGTTCAGTGATAATGAACGCCATACTAATTTCCAAATTGTACACAAGAAACTAAAATTAAAATAATACAAGACTAACAAAGACCAGAGAGACTTGGGACAGGCGCAAAAATGAGGCGGAGGTAAATGTAGTCTTCTAGATAGACCATCAGAATTTACATGCTTTAATCCAGCTCGGTGTTTTATTATGATTAATTTATGAATGTAATATTTGTAGCCAACAGGCTAGTTAACCTTCAGGGTTCTGAAAAATGTCTGCTTTTGTTTAGATCTGTTCTATATCAAGAATGTGATGTTCAGTGGTGGTCGTTTGATAATGAGAACTGGTTGATAAGTGTCTCATTTTTGTCGAGCCTGCGACTTTAGTTGCAGTAAGCGCAACATAGGGCAAATGTATGGATAGTGATCATGATCTGGCGGTGGTGTTCTTAAAAGCTTTATCATGTTAATATTATAGAAGGTGGAATACTTTGAAACTCCATACTTTGTATATAGATGCTTCATATAATTCTCACAGTGAAATTCACCCCATACCGATAAAAATGTTTCACTGCTAAAACAATAACAAACATTTCCCTTCTAGTATACGTAACACAACTTTGTCGTTCAGTTTTTGATGAAGAACGACTATTACTCAATGACACTCTTTTTCTTTATCATTGATTTAGGATGAAACTGCTCCGACCCCTGTGCCGCTGACATCGGTATCTAAATTAAGTTCCTTATCAATACAAGGGTACGATAAAAATCGGGCTAGTCATAAGTTTTTTTCCAGAATATTGAATGTGAAACTTGAATGTGGTTTCACATTCAGCATTCCATTAAAAAATGACTTACTTTTTTATAAGGCTATTGAAGGGACTGGCTTTTTTTGAAAAAATCTTAACATAGGCCATTACTGTACATCCTCTATTTTAATTGGATCTGGTGAAATACCCTCGGCATTCACAAAATTTTCCCAAAATGATACTTTCTTTTGAAAAATGATGACATATCGGTAGTATATGTTGTAAAAATGTAACTACCGAGCGCAATAGTAGACAAGGCTGCAAATTGACAAAGAGTTCTAAATAAAATAATTTATTATGCAGGAATATTAATTTCAATTCTTCAAAGTCAATATATAATTCACACAATTTAAACCAAGTCAAAGAACCTGCATAATGTCAGTGTTTAGCCAAAAATAACAAATAGCAATAAATATACGTTTCAATAATAAAATGAGCAATTCTAAACTTAGGCCAGGGTTGGGCTAAAATTGTTTCACGGCAAAAACGCCACCGTCAAATACAATGTAACGGAATTCACCGCCTCTTTACACAATTAATACCTGAAGATGTGTAAATAAATGTTAAAATAGCTAAACTTTACTTCTTATATAAATTCACAATGCCAAATATGAAATAAATAGGTTAGGAGAACGAAAATGAGAAATCATTATTAAAGATCGAGGTTTAACCAAATACCATTTTGTTTTCACAACACTACCTCCCTTGAAGAATACATTTCGTCCCCGAAATTCTATAACTCAATTAACAAAAATTAGAATAGTATGCTTATTGAACATAATATCAATAAAAAAACAACCCACATATTATTGAATAGGTTTGACGCTGAGAACTTTTTCTCCTTTAAACATCACATAAAATCTATATATACACGATAACAACGAAAAGTGTTTGAGGACTTCAACTCCTTTAAAGCGCTAAAATATTTGACAAAGTAAAGATACAATTGGTATTCAAATTTAAAACAATTTTTAAACAACATATCCCTTCAGCTTTTTCCTGGGCATCTCATTTTCTTTCTCTTCTTCTGTGTCAAACTCGTCCACTCTTTAGTTTCCTCCTCGACACTTCAACTTCATTATCTTTATGTCTGAGTTTCCTTTATAGTTTCCTAATCAAATCATCCTTTTAGTTTACTTTCTTCCTGCTTCCTTCTTTATCTTTTCTTAAATTTTTTTCTGCTGACTTTATCTAATCTTCCTTCATTTTCAATCTTTTCTCTAAACGGCGATATAGTCTCCAAATCTATTTAGCTCAGCCTGATGACTGCCTTTCATAGTATTAATTTCTGCTCTCTGAAGGTTATAAAGGTCTCTTCGGCTTGACATGAGTTATCTGAAATATTTAACTCCCCGCTATCTTCCCTGATTTCTATTATTGCTTCTACCACTTCTGTAACTATATAAGATTGGTCCTTGTATGTTGCATCACGAGATGTGTCAGTAACCAATTAAACAAAATATGGGTTTCCAGATTTGATTAAACAGTTGTTACTAGACTGAATACCAAGTTCCCACCGCTGCCACCAATGTTGTAAAAATTTAACTACCGAGCCGAATAGTAGAGAAGGCTGCAAATTAACAAAGAGTTCTAAATAGAATAATTTATTATGCAGGAATATTAATTTCAAATCGTCAAAGTCAATATATAATTCACACAATTTATACCCAGTCAAAGAACCTGCATAATGTTGGTGTTTTAAAAAAAACCCACCAAATTTCAATAAATAAACGTTTCAATAATAAAATGAGTAATTCCAAACTTAGGCCAGGGTTGGGCTAAAATTGTTTCACGGAAAAAACGCCACCGTCAAATACAATGTGTAACGGAATTCACCGTCTCCATGGTCTCTTTACACAATTAATACCTGAAGTTGTTTAAATAAATGCTAAAATAGCTTAACTTTACTTCTTATATACATTCACAATGCCAAACGTGAAATACATAGGTAAGGAGAATGAAAAGCATCCGCTCTCCGGGACAGTAAAATTCCAACTTACCAAGTTGTTTAAATTTACGTTCGCAAACAAGATGTCATTATCACGGACTATTTCCCGTAATTACTTACATTTCTCGGATCACGTATACGGGATCATTACACTGACAAATATGCATGACCATTTATTATATATAATAAATAGTTTTATTCCATAATAACAATATTTCTATCAGCACACCCGGAATTAAATCCCGTATTTCAGAAATAACTTCTTTGTTGTGAAAAGAACGATAACTCTTACACTAAACATGGAACTACAGTTTGGTGGAAAATGTGTCAACACAGTAAACTCTACCGAAAATGTTGATTAAAAAATGAAACAAGACTAAAATGTGCTTTACAAGGTCTGTCATACCTTTACACAAATTGGGCAAACAGAAATAATACGGAAGGAATGATATTTCATGAGAAATCATTATTAAAGATCATAATATCATTATGTGAATACCATTTCAGTTTCACAACACATACAATTATAAATTGAAAGAAATTAATAACGTGTTGTTTTTAATATGTTATATAACCCAGATAAAATATATTGCAAAAGTCACACTGTAAGTCTGGAAAAGGTGGCACGAATAGATTAATTCGAAAAGGCCTTTACTTGTAACAAAAGCTGTTGACATGAATATCAATAATGTGGTCATTTTTATGAATTTCCTGTTTACAAAACTTTGAATTTTTCCAGAAAAAAAAGGATTATCCAAGATAAAATTTACCTTAGCCGTATTTGGAATTTTGGATCCTCAATTCTCTAACTTTGTACTCGTTTGACTTTATATATATTTTGATATGAGCGTGACTGATGGGTCTTATGAAGACGAAACGCGCGTCTGACGTACTAAATTATAATCCTGGTAACTTTGATAACTTATTAGTCTGGTCGTGAGGGTTCATGCCCAATTGATGATAACCACTGACCAAATCGAGAGTACTAAACCATTGGTTAACCATTAGTGCATCAAGACAGTCATCTATTCTTTTCTTGGAACAGAAAAATGATCTTTAATATAAATATCGTGGACTAAGGGAAAATCTATACACAGGCAAATAAACGAACAACAATAGAGGAACTCTATGGTGACTAGGAATGACGTATAATACCCCGTTCAAACATTCGATATATGCCAATATCAATTTCCTTTCTTTGAGACAAAGGAACAGGTCGTTGATTTTGTTTTATAGGATGAGCATCTCCTGTATTTATTTTATGTTGTATTATTATCTAGGTAGCTGAACTGAGCAGTATAAGACACTGGTTTCTTATTCCTAATAAAATAAAACATAACAACAATATCAGTTATAAGAGACCTCTGGACGTTTAAAATCGTCGTACATAAACCGAGAGGTTGTAGTTTTTAATATGAATGGTATTATAGATATAATGTAGGTCACTAAGTCAGGTCATAAATATCTATAAAATTGTGGTAATCATTAACCTGGTAATGGTATGAAGATGATGGTTCACATGTGGTTTGCACTGGTAGTATGATATATGGAACCAAAATTGTCAAGGGTCCGTGAGCTGTGAACTACTCGAATCGTCTGCTACAACAGTTTCTGCAGTCAAGAGTGTGTCCGTTACTATAGAGATAAGTGCAAAAAAACGTAGTGATTGATTGTATTGTGTGAATTCACATTACTAAAAGACGGTACTTTTCTATCCCAAATTCATGTATTTGGTTTTGATGTTATATTTGTTATTCTCATCGGATTTGTCTAATGCTTAGTCTGTGTGTGTTACATTTTAATGTTGTGTGGTTGTTCTCCTCGTATATTTAATACGTTTTCCTCAGTTTAAGTTTGCCCCGATTTTGTTTTTTGTCCATATATTTACGAGTTTTGAACAGCGGTATACTACTGTTGCCTTTATTTATATTTATAACATATTCATACTACGGGGTTGTGGAAACTATGATATCTCTCTTTATTCTGGTCTTTAAAACCAGAAGTTCCCATGGCAGTAATATAGAAGATTGCACAGAAACAAATAGGAATGTACAACTGGAAAAAGAGAGAAATGGCTTAATAATGAATTACCTTAGTTTGAACGTTCCCTGGTTACAATATAGACCCTTTAATTATAAATCAATAAAAAAGGGTTAGCAAATGAGACAACCGATATACAGGTCAAATTAAAACTGGGAACATGTGAATGTACCCCCTGGTCAAACAGTGAGAAAGAAACCTTTCATAGCTATATTTTCCAGAAACCATAATATAGTTATCAAAAGGTACCAGGATTATAATTTAGTACGCCAGACGCGCGTTTCGTCTACACAAGACTCATCAGTGACGCTCATATCAAAATATGCAATACAATAACATCCGGCCGATATATCTTAGATATTAAGTGTTCATTTCCATAGTCCTTCCGTTCATAAAATATAAAGAACAGTGCAGCTCGGAGTATCGGAACACGAAAAAAAAAAGAGAATGTAGAAATGAACTCTGGGCTACACAAGAAAAGAATGAAACATGATACATTTAAACTTATCATCCTTAACTCCTACCATTAGGCATAACTTTATTAAAACTAAAACACTAACTATGAGATGTGTTTGCCTTCTTTGAATAATAAGATGAACGTACGCATGCATCCATCAGAACAAATAATGCAGATTCAACTGTTTTCCAAAGGAACCAGTATATTAAGTTGTTATTTTCAAAAAAATCTTCAGACTAATACATCCTATGACCATATCAACAATTCCAACTTCTTCTTTGACATCGGATCCTGCAGTGCAACCATTGTCTTCTTTGATACCAGTTCCAGTTCCTACATCAATTTCTGCTTTGAGTTCAGCTTCTGTTTTGAATGAAACGTCTTCTTCAACTTAAGCTACAACTTCAGTTTCCATAACATCATCATCTTCCACTTCATTGCCATCATTGGCCAACATTTCACCTGTAGATTCTACGTCCTTAAGTTCCATGTCAGTGATGAAAATGAGTTCTCTACAAATACAAAATCTAGGGCAAACTTTCTTTTAACTATGGGTTGTATGCCAGTATTTCCTCCTTCCAGGAGAGATTGGAGTGGAAATTTTGTGAAATTAAATGAAGACATAATTTGGCCGCCTGAAAACCATAATGCATTGACTCCAGATAAGAAACATACTGCCATGCAACTAGAATTGAAGAAAAGTCCAAACGTTACACCACACATCATTTTTATTAGAGAAATATAATTTTCTCATTCTATTAGGTTCTAAACTACAGCCCCCTCACAAGAAAGACCAACATATCACAAAATCCAGATATTACAATCATGAAGTGTTAAATCAGATTGCTCTGGGGGGAATAGATGATGAAAAGTTTCTCCAGATGATGGATAGATGTTTTCCCCAAAGAAACAGAAGTGTAGATGACATAATTAAACAATGTAAGTATATTCCGTTAAGACTGCAAAACCTAGAATTTGAGTAAATGATAAAAGTACTGGTATACTGTTACCTCAAGAAAATACAGGAGTATTTTAAGACTTGAGTTGGGGAAATTGAGACAAATCTGGACTGTTAAATATTTATTATTTAACGTATTTTTTATTGTATATTACATGTATTTATTTGAATATTGCCGGGTGGTCAGCTTCTCGGGTGTGCACAGACACTGATAAATGCATTGACTTTCATACTCACGCTTTAAACTATTTGTACTTTGCTAGCGATAAGGGCCAGTTTTTATGTGGTAATGTTTACCTATGAAATACTTTGATTATCCCGTCATATAGTGGTTTATTTTGACAAACCTTGTCGTGAGTTTCAACTTGTTTACAACCGCCATGACACCTTTCTGTACTTTTACTTTGCGATCTCAATATCATTATTTGTTTCAATTAACACCTTATCAATGTAGATAAATTGAGTATTTATTATGTTTGTGCCTCCCTTTTTATTAATAAAATTAACGGTACCAATTTTCTTGCACCAGATGCGCATTTCGACAATACATGTCTCTTCAGTGATACATTAACATTGTCTATATTTATAATAGAGCAGGGTTTTCATTGATCTCATTTAAGCATTATATCTAACGCGTAAGGTTTTTAGAAATTGCACATACATTCCTAAGCCGTATTGAGAAAAGAATTTACTGTCCGTTTAATTATAGCATTATATACAAATATCCTTTTAGTGTAATTTGCTTTTAAATATAATTCGGACAAGAAGGACAAATTAAGGACTACTATATAACGACTCTATTTTTTAATAATAATGAAATGTGATTGTCTTTTGAACGTTACAAGTCAAAATACGTAAGAAACGTTTTCTCTTACGTCATCATTAGTGCTAAAATACATGAATAGGAGCCTGCAGAACAACATGTCATTCTGAATCAATCCTTTGAACCGTCAATATAAAAATAGAAAAGTCAAATAAGCAAAGTTTAATAAGAAAGGTACACATCCTAATTTCAATACTTCAATCTATTTTTAGATTTTGATCTGTTTTAGCGGAACTAGAATTTTGGCACTAAAACTTGCTATTCTTTAACGGGATTTACAAGTCATTTTAATTGTCCTGATAATGAAACCCTTATTTAGGTGATTTTCCGTTGTTTCGCCAATGATTAGGTTATAACTAGTTCAAGTTCTGGGTTACCACCCGGTGCATTGATATTAGTTGTTGAATGCTGAATGTGTATTTGTTGTTGATGGAATAACAAGTTAAAAATACTGCTTAAATAAATATTATTGTTACGTTTATTACATCTGCTTCTTTGCATTTCCGTTGAAGTGAACTATCATTTCACTCCTCCAGAATGAGTTAAACAGTATTGTAGCAACCCTAGGTTTGTTACAGTCATTCCATTCATAATAAATAACAGTGCAGCTCGGGATATCGGAACACGAAAAAAAAGAAGAGAAAGTAGAAATGAACCCTGGGCATCGCAAGAAAAGAATGAAACATGATACATATAATAAAATTGAGAATGGAAATGGGGAATGTTTCAACGAGACAACAACCCGACCAAATAAAAAAACAAAAAAAAAACCAACAACAGCAGAAGGTCGCAAACAGGCCTTCAATGTAGCGAGAAACTCCCGTACCCGGAGGCGTCCCCCAGCTGGCCCCCAAAAAAATATATACCAGTTTACATATAAAACTATCATCCTGAACTCCTACCATTAGGCACAACTTTATTACATATAATTAAAAAAACTGCAACACAAATTATGAGAGCTGTTTGCCTTCTCTGAATAATGAGATGTACGTTCGCATGCATGTGTTAGTAAAATGTACTGTCATGGCAATCTTTTGTTAGTTTGTCAAAATTTACCAACGGATTCCTTGTAACATAATTTTGATGATCACCAGATCCCAAACTTTGAACATGAAAATAGGGACCAGAGCACGTAAAACTGCAAATTACAAGTTTATACAAATAAAATAACAGTCAAAACAGTGTTTCGAAATGCCGAATATGTTAAATGGGGGACAACTCAAATAGTTATACATCCCACCAATTGAACTATGTGTTAATGCGAGTGAATAGCTAGTAAGGGCGGTTGTTTCTAGAAATTTGCGCACCTTGCGTATTGTCGTCTCTAATATTATAGCATACTTATCTGATGAATCAGAAATCCCTTCTACTAGTTCCTGTTCCGAAATTTCACTGATAACCTGATTGTTCAAGTCTGACAAAAATCTTGGTTTATCAATAATCAAATCATCAATTGTTGAAAGTTCATCTCTGTCGAATTTTTCGTAATATTGCACATCTTCAAATATCAGCAAAAGTTCTGTGTCCTGAACGTCTTCCTTGTCTTTGTAGACATTTTCCTGCATTCACTGCACCATATTATTGTAAAAGAAACAGCATTTGTAAGCTGTATAATTTGATTGCAGTAGCCACATTGAGGTAGAGTTACAACAACAATATAGAATGACAATACAATACAAGTTCCTTACCGACGTCCGAAAATTAAAGTTCGTGAATTTCTCAACACACTGCTTACTAGAGATGAGAATCATTTTGGGAAGACACTTAGCCGTATTTGAACAATGTCTTAGTATCGGCGAAAATTGGCACACAAACATAAGAAGGATCTGACCTCTCATGTCGAAGAAATGTAACATTCTTAGCACAGTCATAACTCTTTGGGTTTTAGTTTAAGCGTTGCGCCTTGTAACTTCACAAAGACCTTGCTTAAATTGCGTATCATTTCACTTTAGAGCCCTGTCATAAACGTATTCGTTAGCCACTCAAATGTGGCAAAACAACCCTTTGTGTGGCAAGGACCGTCTTAGGTCGATCTGATTACTCTACCTCTACCTACCAATATCCAGAACATAAATCAAAAGTAGACAACATATATCGTTTAATGATAACTGTTCTAGTGAATTAACCTAACAATGGATTACAATAAATCTTCCACATACAAGTATTTCGTCATAAGATTCTCTGAAAAATAACTCTGTAAATTGTTTCCTCTGTGAATTTGTTTTTTGGGTTTCGTTTTTGATGTACAGCGACTTCCATTTTGCAACACAACTTGATAACAGGACGTTGAGTTTGATATGTTTATTATGTTGTTGATTTTCACTTTTTTATAATATAAAATATCACAGAATAAAGGTCGCAGATATATCAACTGCATAAAAGTAATAATGAACATTTATTGTGACTGCGACTGTCCATACCCTTTTACTTTTGTTTCCCGTGTTTTAGCGTTGAGCGATAGTGACGTTAGAGGAAATAGATTTTGTTTTAGATTGGATTGTTTACGGATGCATAGGATAGCTGAAATGTGTTATATTCTACTAAGATGGTGTTTAGTTACAAATTATCAACGCTTGGAATTCTAAGCTTACAACAATGGTAATGAAAAATTAAATGCATTGTATGTTTCATGATTTTTAGCAATTATAGTTACAATTGCCAAGTATGCATTTCACTCCTTTTCAAAATCATTTATCTTTAATATCAAACAAGCATAATCCTAAACATAAGATAAATTGAATTATTAAATTTTGGGCCCCGAGTGGCATAATACAATATACAATACAAAGTTTTTTATTGTCAATTATGACGCCCAATAATTAAACATTGATTATTTAACAATTAAACAAAGTCAAGTCTTTTTCACCCAAATAATTTTTGCAAAAAGATGAATGTATATATATATAGTTTTACAATATAATATAGATGGACAAACTACCGGTGACTAAACTGTATCTAGAATTGATTTTCTCTCTTTGAATAAAGTACACAATAAGAAACTTACTTTTTTAATTATAACATTATCCTCAGATGACATTTACCATATCAATTTTGATTTATTTGGGAGGCTTTTAACGTTTTTGTTAACCTTATTTAAGTAATCTATATATTCAGATCTTTTATTTTCTTAAACAGGACACTGAAGAAGAAAATGAATTTCATCTTCAACTTCAGTGTTACATAATTTACATATTCTATCCTCCACTCGAAGCCCCACATATCTGCCTCTTTCAATTTCTAATTTATGTGCACTGACTCTAAACTTAGTGAGCAGTCGCCTTTCATCCTCATTTAAAATTAATAAGTATTTTTTCATATCAATATTTTCTTTAAATAATCTGTAAGTTCTTAGTTTATTTCCATGCTGTTTATTTTGTCTATCATTGTAAAGTTCAGATTTCCAAATACAAGAATATTTCTGTTTTAATTTCCGATAAATTAGTGATTTTAAATCCATCTTTGAATTTTTAATAAGTTTAAGATCTATATCAAGATATTTCATAAGAATAGCAATATAACTATACCAACTATTTTTGTTTAAACTATTTAGTGATCTAGAGACATTCAGGGCTTCATAGAGAAGGATATCATCAGACTTTAATATATATTTATAATATCTAAACATATTTAAAATTACTTCAATAAATAAGGTAAATCTTCCCATTACACCCAATACAGCTATATTTGTAGATTTTTTACCTAAACCCAAAGAAAATTTACAGAATTTGACATGAATACTTTCTTGTTACATGTCCTTGCATAGTTTAAAAAGATTATGTTCATTTTTATTTAGTTTATTTATTACTGAAGATCCCCATATTTCACTCCCATATAACAACACAGGTTTCACAGTATGATCAAATATATGTGAAAGTGTGTTAATTTTAAGTTAATTAAGTTAAAACTTTTTTTATATTTAAATAAAGCTTTCAGTCCCCTTTTATATAAATCATCTTTAGCCTCTGTAAAGCTTCCACTTGCGCTCACATAATTCCTAAATATTTATAGCCTCTAGCCCTTTCAATAGGTATATTATTAATAATAAATATTTTTTCATCTAGGTTTCCTGTTTTATTAAATACTACTGATTTAGTTTTCTTTATATTTATTTGGAGCCCCCATTTATCACAGTAATTATATAGTTTATCAATACACCTCTGTAGACCATCAGCTGTTTGTGACATCAATACTAAGTCATCTGCATACAATAAGCAATTAAGGTGTAAGGAATTTAAAATAGCAGGTTTACATGTCTCATCAAAAGAGTCAAGAATATCATTTATAAAAATTTTAAATAAAGTGGGGCTTAAATTTCCCCTTGTTTGACTCCTATGTTAGATGTAAAGTTTTCAGTCATAGAATATTTGTTTACCTTTACACAAAGTTCAGTATCATTATACATATCTTTAGAGTGTTATAAAATAAATCACTGACTCCAATATTTCTCAGTTTATAAAAAAAGTCCATCATGATTAACAGTATCAAAGGCTCTTCGTAGGTCAACAAAGCACGTACAGATTTTTTTATTGCCTTGTTGAGTATACTTTTCTATAAGAGTTCTCAAAACTAAATGATGATCACTGGTGCGCTTGCCTATACAAAAACCTATTTGTTCCGGTTTAATAATATTTCTACTTGCCAAAAATTTCTCTAAACGAATATTGAAAATTTTAACAAATAACTTGCATAAAGATTATAACAAACAAAAGAAAGAAATCCAATGAATGACAGAATACATATCAAATCAAATTACAAATTGTTAAAATATATAATATTTATATATTTTATAATCTTGATAATAATAAAACCCTTTTAGCTCACCTGGCCAACCAAGATGGCCGCCATGGCTAAAAATAGAGCATAGGGGTAAAATGCAGTTTTTGGCCTATAACTAAAAAAACAAAGCATTTAGAGCAAATCTGACCTGGGGTTAAATTGTTTATCATGTCAAGATCTATCTGCCTTGAAATTTTCAGATGAAACCGACAACCCGTTGTTGGGTTGCTGCCCCAAAATTGATAATTTTAAGGAAATTTTGCTGTTTTTGGTTATTATTTTGAATATTATTATAGATAGAGATAAACTGTAAACAGCAATAATGTTCAGCAAAGTAAGATTTACAAATAAGTCAACATGACCAACATAGTCAGTTGACCCCTTTAGGAGTTATTGCCCTTTATAGTCAATTTTTAACCTTTTTTCGTAAATCTCCATGATCTTTTACAAAAATCTTCTCCTCTGAAACTACCGGGCCAAATTAATCCAAACTTAGCTACAATCATCATCGGGGTATCTAGTTTTAAAATGTGTGGCGTGACCTGGCCAACCAACCAAGATGGCCGCCATGGCTAAAAATAGAACATGGAGGTTAAATGCAGTTTTTGGTTATTACTCAAAAACCAAAGCATTTAGAGCAAATCTGACAATTGGTAAAATTGTTTATCTGGTCAAAATCTATCTGCCCTGTAATTTTAAGATGTATGGGACAACCCGTTGTTGGGTTACTGCCGCTGAATTGGTAATTTTAAGGAAATGTTGCTGTTTTTGGATATAATCTTGAATATTATTATGGATAGAGATAAACTGTAAACAGCAAAAATGTTCAACAAAGTAAGATTTACAAATAAGTCAACAGGACCAAAATGATCAGTTGACCCCTTTAGGAGTCATTGCCCTTTATAGTCAATTTTTTACCATTTTTCGTAAATCTTAGTTGACTTTTACAAAAATCTTCTCCTGTGAAACTACTGGGCCAAATTTTACCAAACATATCCAGAATCATTTTTAGGCTATCTAGTTTAAAAATTGTATTTTGGGACCGGGCAAACCAACCAAGATGGCCGCTACGGCTAAAAATAGAACATAGGGGTAAAATGCAGTTTTTGGCTTATAACTCAAAATCCAAAGCATTTAGAGCAAATCTGACAAGGGGTAAATTGATTATCTGGTAAGATCTATCTGCCCTGAAATTTGTAGATGAATCGGACAACTCGTTGTTAGGTTGCTGCCCCTAAATTGGTAATTTTAAGGAAATTTTGCTGTTTTGGGTTATTATCTTGAATATTATTATAGATAGAGATAAACTGTAAACAGCAATAATGTACAGCAATTTAAGACTAAAAAATAAGTCAAAATGACCAAAATGGTCAATTGACCCCCTAAGAAGTTATTGTCCTTTATAATCAATTTTTAACAATTTTCATAAAATTGGTTAATTTGTACTAACATTTTTCACTGAAACTACACGGACAAGTTCATTATAGATAGAGATAATTGTAAACAGCAAGAATGTTCAGTAAAGTAAGATGTACAAACACATCACAATCACCTAAACACAATTTTGTCATGAACTGTCTGCTTCCTTTGTTTAATTCACATATACCATTGTGAGCGACACAGGCTCTTTAGAGCCTCTAGTTTTTTATATATACAATCGTTTGTGTTCCGCTGAAATTATTTGTTGCAGACATCAATATTTTCTCATGTAAGTTTATTTAAATGATTTTACCTCAAAGGAAAGAAAAGTCATTAATTTACCTCCTGGTATTGATGACGAGTTTATTCACAAATAGAGGTTGAGAATCGGGAACATCAATTTTTATGGGAAGACGCCAGAGAAATATCATCTAAAATTTATCCACGTATATGAGTAATAACTTGGAAAGAACAGGTCCATGTTTGAGCGATTCACACGTTGGACAATTTGAAACTCACGTCAGGATCATAAATCTTCAATCTGGGAAATATCTCCTGATAAACAATTTTCATTGAGATCTTAAGTTTTGGTGGAAAATTAAATGAGCCATAAATTGTAAATAGAACAATAATCATCTAAAACATCTACAATTGATCAGCCCTAATTGCCAGAAAAAAGTTATAAAGGGTACAAATGGCACGCCGTTTTTATATTTATTCAAATTTGAAGATATCTTATTTATTTAACAAGGTATCTTATTAAGTATTAAGATATCTTTATGTTATAAGATATCTTCTTTAATTTGAAAGTGAATAAGATATCTCTATTAATTAATAAGATATCTTATAAAGTATATAAGATATCTTACTTCTTAATAAAGATATCTTTTAAATACATACTTTATAAGATATCTTATTAATTAATAGAGATATCTTATAAACTAATAGAGATATCTTATTAACTTATGGAGATATCTTATATATTCAATAAGATATATTTATAACCAATTAAATAAGATATCTCTATAAGTTAATAAGATATCTCTAAAAGTTTATAAGATAGCTCTATTAGTTTATAAGATATCTCTATAAGTTAATAAGATATCTCTATAAGTTAATAAGATATCTCTATAAGTTTATAAGATATCTCTATAAGTTTATAAGATATCTCTATTAGTGTATAAGAAATCTATATAAGTTAATAAGATATCTCTATTAATTAATAAGATATCTTATACAGTATATAAGATATCTTACTTCTTTATAAAGATATCTTTTAAATACATACTTTATAAGTTATCTTATTAATTAATAGAGATATCTTATAAACTAATAGAGATATCTTATTTAAAATATAAGATATCTCTATTAATTTATGGAGATATCTTATTAAGTAAATAAGATATCTCTATTATTAACTATATAAAAGATATCTTATATAGGTAATAAGATATCTTATAAATTTATAGATATATCTTATATTTTAAATAAGATATCTTTATAAACATTTTAATAAGATATCTTATTTAATATATAAAATATCTTATTTAATAAATCAGATATCTCATTTAATAAATAAGATATCTCATTTAATATATAAGATATCTCATTTTGTTATTAAGATATCTCAATTAGTTAATAAGATATCTTACTTAACTAAATAAGATATCTCGAAATTGAATAAATATAATAACGGCGTGCCATAGGTACAAGGATTATAATTTAATACGCCAGACGAGCGTTTCGTCTACATAAGACTTACATGTATCAGTGACGCTCAGATCAAAATAGTTATAAAACCAAACAAGTACAAAGTTGAAAAGCACTGAGGGCCCAAAATTCAAAATACGGCTAAGGTAATTTATTCCTGGGATAAAAAAATCCTTAATTGTTTTCGAAAAAGTTTTGTTAACAGCAAATTTATAAAAATGACCATATAATTGATATTCAAGTCTACACCGAAGTGCTGACTACTGGGCTGGCGATACTGTAGGGGACGGTACGGCCAACAGCAGTGGCATGGACCCAGTGGTGTAAAAAGATATCTAAGGTACCAGGATTATAATTTAATACGCCAGACGCGCGTTTCTCATTGGTGGAGGTTTTGCCTCGGACGAGTTCGAAAATTCATAATTGGTCATCTATTTTCAAAGAAATTATGCCACCTGAATATATATTAAGATTAAATGGTAAATTGCGTTGTCAGCGCTTTCCGGGCATTATTTTAATAAAGATGTTTTACATATTTATATTAAATTTTTATATCAGCAATATCGCTGATCAATTATTTTACAAGAATAATGTTCATTTGAGATGTAAATGCAATCTGAAATTGTTTCATAAGTACTCTCAGGCAAACATGTCTTTTAGAATTATAAAACTTTTATAAAAAATAAATCAGTTATGTTTCGGCGGTTTTTTTTTGTTTTTTTTTTAGATCATTGCCAATCCAATCAACTCTTTCAACAGGAATTACGAACCTTTGCATTGAAGTATTTAGCATACACTGTACACGTATTTTAGGCACTCTTGTGCCATTATTTCTTGTCGGAATTTATGAAATTTTGAAATTCATTAACCAAAGATTTACATAAGTAAGGTCTTGATCAAGTTTGGTATTCAGCGACTATTAACCATTTCCCCAGGAGTAATATCCCTTTGAGAACTGTATTATCAACATTAATGCCTTCATTTAGTGTCAGATTTTATGAATTTTATTGAATTATCAACAAGGTCTTGGACGAATTTGATAATCAACGCCTATCAACTGTTTTTGAAGGTGGAATTTGAAATATATATTTTTACTGCATCGAAAGCAATTTCACGTATAATTTCTCGAAGGACATTTGTGGACAAGTTAAAGAACAGAAACAAATGTGGGAACGTATTACTCTTAGACAAATATTTTTTTCGTTCGACACTGGCTACTTGTATTATATTTTTTTTAACCAAGTCAGTGTAAGAATGGACACAACGATAATTTCAAGTGACAGTAATATTATTTAAATGTTCACGATTAAAATTAATAAGTTAGTTTAACTTTTTTTACTTGCATAACTATAATTTTCAATGTGCACGAACAGCCACACTTGTATTGCAAAAAATAAACAATTGCATTTAACTTGCAGTCTAAGTACGATATGAGTGTTTAATATACCTTAATCTTTTGACTTGTTTATTTTTCAAATGTTTCAAAAAAGTCACATGCTTTCAAAATTGAGACACTCGTGAACCTCGCGCCATATTAAGTCCTTGGTAATCAGGGATTTTTAGATAATGGCTGACAATGCTTGAGGAAGTTTGATTTAAAGAGGCTAACTTTGTTACGTAAATGGTATAATATCGATACTTTTCAGTCAAAAATTGAGAGTTACTGACATGTTTTTGTTTCCATAATTTAAATAATACTTAGTTATATTTATTATATAGTACATATTACATTTCAGATATATCATTTAAAAGTTTATTTTGCAAAACGATCAACGATTTTAATCCATATTGAACAAATAGACTTACATAATGCAATGGCTTAATGGGAGTTATATGAAATACGTTTAAATACATATACCAGTTATCCATACTTAAAAAAGCATAGTTACGGTAATATACTATAAATCTGACGAAACAAACAGGACTACGTCAGTGTATTATATACAACAATAAATAAAAACTAATATAAAACTATTATGAAATATATAAATGAGTATTTTGACATGAATATCAATAATGTTGTCATATTTTATAAATTTCCCGTTAACAAAAGTTTAAATTTTTCGACAAACTAAGGATTTTCTTATTCCAGGCATAGATGTCCTCATCCGTAATTGGCACAACTTTTGGGAATTTTGGATCCTCAATGCTCTTCAACTTTTTAATTGTTTGGCTTTGTAAATATTTTGATCTGAGCGTCACTGATGAGTCTTATGTAGACGAAACGCGCGTCTGGCATACTAAATTATAACTCGGTACCTTTGATAACTATTGAACTTGTATATCACTTCGGTATGTTTCGCTCCTCTATTTTAAACGCATCCTAAAACAACATATATAACTTTTGAAACAACATGTTCTCCCCACTTAACGGATACGAATAAAAGAAGATGTCATGTACATGTATACGCCATTGGCATAGCAACCCAATACCAACACTTACCCTAATACATCTAGATGTCATCCTCCTAAAATACAACTGTTCAGCTAATGAAAGTTACAAATTATAAGTATTTCTAATATCGCCAAATGTTTGCAAGCTGTGAACGTATTACAAAGAAACGTAACAGTTCTTTCAAAGTGGTGCTTTAAGTGCAGTTTACACTATTAAACATCAGTCATAAATGCTATGATGCAAAAGGAAAATAAAACAAAGAAGCTGTGTTCTCATAAGACGAAATCGATATAGGGCTGTAGGTACATTCAACACCATATATATGATATCTCGGAAAATATTTGCACATCAATAAATGTTTCACTACATTTTTCAATAGAAACTGTTTCACAAGAATTGTTCTTAATGTCCAAACTGCAGTTCAAAGATAATGCGTATGTACAGTCAAATACAAGCCAGTGTCTTCCGTTACTTTGTATCATCATAGGAGAAGGGTAACTAAATGTCATAAATTTTCAACAACATATTTTGCAAACATGTTTGCGTTTTAAACAAGAATAAGATATATAGATTTCATCACTGCAATAAGGGTGTTACAATATTTCTCGAACTGAGAAATTTTAATAGTTTAAAGGCTTTTCGAGCTTTTTAGATAATTTAAATGTAACTGTTGAGAGTGGAGAAATAGCATATAATACATGAGTTAAAGTAGTGGAATCTGTTTCACTGATGATTTTTATCCAGTCTTTTGTCTGTGTCATTTTGGTCTCTCGTGGACAGTTGTCTTATTGGCAATCATACCACACCTCCTGTTTTTATATTTGCAGAATGTGTGTACTTTTTCTGTTACGTCATCAGACATGGTCGCCTTTTTTCAGGACATCAAAAAAGGAAATTCAAAAGAAATCACAAAAATTCGAAGTACATTGAAATTTCGACCAATCATTTGCTGAGAACAAATATTTCACTAGTGAGTAGATATATATTTACTCACACCGCTAAGGAAATGTGAAAATGGCACAAAAAATTGATAAAAGATTATTTAAGTTTTATATTAAAACAATGGTGAATTTTTTCTACGATCTATATTTTTACAGGAAATATTTTCCATTAGTCGAGATTCCTTAAACATGTGTGAACTTGTCAAATTCTGTCTGAAATTCTAAAGTCTCCCGCCATTTCTCTGGTATGTGTGCTAGCATGCGCAGTTCTAAAACTATCTGCCTGTGATAATGGTAAATATGTAGACGTCGCTAAATGAGGTCCTAGATGATATGGATAATGAGGAGTCATCATTGGTGCCAGAGGAAATGCTGAACTGTATGTGACCGACCGTTGTAGTTCTAGTTGTTTGTGATACAGTGTGTTATTAAGAAGATGATTGTTCCAGTTAAACACAGAAAAGGGAGGTAACTGCAGCTGACCATTATTTTCTTCTGCTTTCTCTGTAATATACATAGATAAATCAGTGTGTTAAATTACTTTCAATAGTTATCAAAGGTACCAGGATTATAATTTAATACGCCAGACGCGCTCATCAGTGACGCTCAGATCAAAACAGTTGTAAAGCCAAATAAGTACAAAGTTGGAGAGCATTGCGGACTCAATATTTTCTTTGATCAACATAAATATGCCAGATTCATGATCATTCATACATATAGCCATATGAGATAATCGCTTTTATGTGAAATTACATTTTTAATTCAAATTGGTAAAGCGCAATAAGCATTTTTTTAATGTAAATTAATCAGTATCGTTTATTAATATCAGTAGGTGCTGAAAACCTCACAATCCCGGAACGTTTGTTATAATTCTTTTTATTTATACATGATGCATCTGCCACGGATTAATAGACAGCAAGGAAATTTTTCACCTAAAATAGTTTTCTCCGTAAATTTTCGTACAGTTATTCAAGTTATTATATCGGTGTCATTTTTTGTATTTAGCTTATTACCTCTATTTCCTGTTAATTCAATATCACAATCTTTGCTGCTGTCGCTCAAAACATCTGGTTTCAACGCTTCAAGGTTAGTATCTAAATAAAAAAATACCTTTTACATAGAGAGAAGATAGTCGTCAGTTTATTTCCAGTGTTTCTTTCTCGGTAAAATTAGTTAAAATACCAATGAAAGTTACATGCTCCTGACATAGGACAGGCATATAATAATTAAAAAAAAGTGTTGGTTGAACAGGTTTGAAAAAATAAGCCACGCAGATATATTATTGCTGGGTACATGTACATGCAGTTTTTCTTGTAAATTTTGTAATAGCGACATTTACCTATCTGTGGGTCCAATACGATAGTAATAAATATTTTTATATATTTAAAAGTCAAGGGATGATGTCTCATTCTTTTATGTACAACGTAATATTTCTGTTTTGTTACATTTTCTTGTATAAAGATGCATATCTACCTTCCCCTTTTTCTTCCGGTGTTTGAGATTCTATTTTTGGAGAATCAGAACTGAGAAAATCTTCCTCTACAACGTCAATAATTTGTTCCTCTGTTGGTTTATCATCGTTGAAATTGTCACTTTTCACTTTCTCTTTGTCGTTTTCACCAGGGTTATCAGTACTACGACCTTTCTGTTTCTTCCTATATTTAGCTCTGCGATTTTTGAACCATACCTATGAGATATTAAGACAATTTTACAGAAATTGATTTGACCTGAAGTATTTAATTTAATGAGAAATTACAACATGTAATACACAACAAGTAGACAACAGTATTGAATGAAATTGAGAATGAAATGGGGAATATGTCAAAGAGTCAACAACCCGACCAAAGAGCAGACAACAGCTTAAGACCGTCAATGGGTCTTCAATGCAACGAGAAACTCCCGCAACCGGAGGCGTTCTTTAGCTACTGCATTAAATAATTTTAAAGTTACAGGATTGTTATTCAATGATAGCCAAACATCAATATAAATATGTACAGTACTGTGTATACTTAATTGATAGAAATTTAATCTTAAAAGACGTTTTGTAAAATTATCAATAACAGCAAGACGAAATTGAAGTACAAAAAGACAAATTAAATGACACGCCTACAATAACAGTGAACTCTGTACAGCAGCTGTGTTTGTTTAAGCAAACTGAGTTGACAGATTAAAACAATATTCATACATGCACTCACCTGAATTCTAGCTTCCGGTAGATTTGTCATCATAGCCAATCTTTCTCTCATGACAACGTCAGGATAGTGTGTTTTCGAAAAAGTTTTTTCCAAAGTTGCTAACTGATGGTTTGTAAAAGCTGTTCGGCTTCGTCTTTGTTTTCTATGCTGACCAAATCTTGCCTCAAATAATAGATCAGCTGCAAATAATACATATAACAATGTAAACATATGTAGATGGCACTTTTATCCTGGTACCTTTGATAACAATTTGACCTGAAGACACATAAATTATTATAAGGAAGCAACCGTTTTACTTTAAAAAAAAAGGGGGGGGGGTAGTGTTTTTGTTATTCGCTAAAATTTATTAAGTTTTTTAAAAGTATTAATCGTATTATTTTGTTTAAAATTTAACACTAGATGAAAACTATTTTTTATGTGAAATTTGAAAATAAAAAGGGTAATCAAATTTAAATTGTCTTCAACTTTTGTTGTAGTCTTATATTCTTTTTACTACACTACACCCTAGTCGTATGCTGCTACTTATATAATATTTTATTTGTGTAATTTGAAAGATTTACGAACAAGCAAACTTTTAAAAATTGATTCAACTATATATTTTCTTAAACAAAATGTACATTACCCGCTAATCTTTCAGCTATGGACATCGTCGGAAATGAGTGAGGATACTGTGAAGAAAGGTTTGGTATTGGAGCAGGGAAGAATGGGTGTGGCGGATAGGTTCCGTGTGGCATCCTGATAAATGTAGAGGCATGCTGCGTCAAGTCCCCGAATCGTTGCATAATCTAAAAAGAAAGAAGAAAAAAAAATACGGTGTTATAAAGATGTACACCTCTGAGAAGCGAACATTTTCTAGTTTTAATAACACCAAAATACCTGATTTTATCCGCATGACCTATCCTACCTCCTTGTCATTTAAGGGGGATTTTATATATTATAGAGAGAAGAGAGGAGACGCTCGCTTATCGAACTTACCTCCTATTTTAATAACACGTTCAGCGATTCAAACATTACAAATAGACAAACATGTAGTACAATGTCAAATATAAAAAAGAAGATGTGATATGATTGCCAATGAGACAACTATCCACAAAAGACCAAAATGACACAGACATTAACAACTATAGGTCACCGAACGGCCCTCAACAATAAGCAAAGCCCATACCGCATAGTCAGCTATAAAAGGCCCCGCTAAGACAATGTAAAACAATTCCAACGAGAAAACTAACGGCCTTATTTATGTAAAAAAAATGAACGAAAAACAAATATGTAACACATAAACAAACGACAACCACTAATTTACAGGCTCCTGACTTGGAACAGGCACATACATAAATAATGTGGCGGGATTGTACATGTTAGCGGGATCCCAACCCTCCCCCTAGTGGTATAATAGTACAACATAAGAACGAACTATAAAAATCAATTGAAAAAGGCTTAACTCATCAGATGGACAACCATATAAGTGGACGTGGCCAGGTACTTATACATAAAGACTATTTGAGATATTAAAAAAATCAAGAAAGTCATGACAAGTCGCCTTTCCCCCTCCCCAATAAAAAAAATAATAATTAGGTTTTTTGAATGAAAACTTTGAAAAAAGTAAGAACGATGATAAATTGAAAGTTAAGGAAAACTTAAAACAAAAGTATATTAAATCGCATAAAATTAATGTATCGACTAGAGATGTTCAACATTGATTACAGTACGCGCACATATGAATGAATTGTAATAGTAATAATAATAATACTCACAACTTATAAACTGCAATGTGCGAGATTAAATTCTTCAAATAATGTTAAGCTATTTCGCTTATGTATTTATCCTCTGCCTGAGCAGATATCCGTAAAATATATATTTTTAAAATATTAATTTGCACATCTAACAGTAAATAGGGCTTTGAACGACAGCGTGTGAGGTGTAAAACAATTATATGTTGATATTTGACGAGAATACTTCTTAAACAAACAAAATTATGCGACCAAAAAGACATAATTGGTACTAATCAAATATTACTTTGTTTGTAGTAATCAAGCTTTAAGTGAAATAAGTGGCAAATAACAGGATTCTATCTTCTCAAGTTACTGTTTAATTCCCTAGATATGCTCATCCCGTGTTTTAGATCTAAAGATGGTGGCACTTAACCATATTTAAGAGTGTTTCCCAACTTAATCTGTTTAAAGAAGGTGTAAATATCTATATTGTGATAGGATTAATTTTCTGTTGTCTGTTTGCTCTGCTATTGTACCAAGTGAGGGTATAGGGTTCCTTAATAGTATTTACTTCGATCAAATAAAATAGTACTTTACCGATAATAGGCTTCTAAACCGATGTCAGGTGATTAATTATCAAATCTTTTGATGTAATTTAATAGTTAAAACCCACAAGTATGTGGTACCAAATTTAAAATAAAAACCAAAAGGATTAAGACGTCATTTAAACACATGATTTTAAATACTGATATTTGAATGAAAATCAAACAGAAGTCCATATGTACATACATATACCGCGAATTTTGTACTCTACTTTTGTATTAAAAAAAATAATACAGTCAAACTTTAACGAGACTGCAATCCAATGAAAATCGATTGGTGAAATTTTCAAAAAATATACATGAAATTAGACAGTTTTTTTAGTCCGTAAACAATCCCAGAAACACGAGGTCAATTGACATGTATTCTCATTTGATGTCTTCGATTTTGTAAGACTTAGAATTTGCTTAATTTTGTTAAGGTCGATTACTCTTTTAACATTTAGTATTTTCTTTTACTGCATTCCTATGCTTGGTTTTAATTACTATATTACTTACATAACTAACAGGTAACTTTCTTAGTTTCCAAGAAAATCAGCGATTTGAACAATTGAAAAATCAACGATAAAAAGACGCGATCAATGATGACAGAATGCCGTTGTTGGAGCATCACTTTTCTTTCAATAATCCACAAAAGGAAACTCTAGGTCTAGTATCTCATCCGGCCAATGCCAATCAAAGATACAAAAAATTAAACCAATTTGAACTTTCTCCTTGTTGTACTACATGTAACTGGCGTATGATATTAAAACAGACATTACATTAAATATATCAATCTGACATAAACTGACAAGGCCATGGCTAAAAATGAAAAAGACAAACTGACAAACAATAGTACACAACATATAAAACTAAAGAATAAGCAACACGAGCCCCTCCAAAAACTGGGGGTGATCTCAGGTGCCCCGGAAGGTTAGGTAGATCCTGCTCCACATGTGGCACCGTCGTGTTGCTTATTTTAAAACAAATCCGGTAAATAGTCTAAATTAGGTAGGTCACATTCATGAAAAAAAAGGGGGATCATATCCGATATCATCTGTGAAACGATACAATCTGTAATCCATAATGGTTACACGTGGTTCTCATAGCATAAAATATACAGATGCAGGGATATTGACTTTAAAAGGAGGCATTGTCACTAACAAGGCAACGTGAGAAGAGGTGGAGCTTGTAAAACGTTTATGCGGTAAATAATATATGTAGGTCAATAAAGTTAATACTCCCCCCCCCCCCCCCCCCCCCAGTCCCCTAATCTTTAACCCTAAATCCTCACCTGATACATGAATATGCAATTTAAAAAAAAAGAAAACACTTTTATGATTCAAAAGTAATATGTATATTGGTAAAAAATACAACTAGAAAGTGTATTTTAATACAACTTTACCAGTTTTAAGTTGGCGAGATAAAAGTATAGTTGGGAAATTAACCCGCGAAAAGCAGTAAGTTAACGTTATACTACAGTTATCATCACGTGTCCATTCATGTATTTATAACTGAACTGTTAGTACAATTATTTTCCTTAAAACCTCGAAACATGGACAATTTTTATTTTATTATACTCTATTTACATCCTACTCATGGCAAATAAACAAAATTAAAATATAGAGATAAAAAATGATTTCATTTGAAATCAATCATTTTGGCAGCAACCATTTGATTTTCTGGGGGGGGGGGGGGGGGGGGGGCTTTTGTTTTTTTTTGGGAAAAAAAGTTTGTTTCCAGTTATTGGAGAAAAAAATAATTTTGTTTTTGATTCTGAGATAAAAAAAAAATTGTTTGTTTCACTCTCAACTGCCACTATATGTAATGCTAAAATTGAAAGAAAAAATTGTTTTCGACTTGTCGCGAAAAAAATAAATGCGGCGAAAAAAAAAATGTGTCCCGAAAATCAAATGGTTGCTGCCTTACAGCGAGTTTATTTAGCTCACTCTCATCTCTCAACCTTGTTTTCCTTTGACATTGTTAATGACATTATAGTTTTAGTTTTCAATTAAACTCCAAAAAAATATATCATGTGTCGATATAAAAGTGGAAATATTTATTTCATATCGGTATAGAATAAGCTTCTCTAATTGGATAATAAGGGGCCACATGACATTCTCTATTCTTTAGTAAAAAAAAAAGGTCTTAGAAAAAAACAGACGAGAAAACCGTTTGATAACGTACTTTAATATGTTAGTTGTCCTTACTACAGCGACAAAATTACCCTCCCCTTTTATGATGAACTTTATTATCATATTGACTTGAATAATGACAGGGTGTTGATGATAGCAAAATCTTTTGATACAGTGAATTAAAAAAAGCCTTAAATGTAAACGACGTAATGGCTACCGCGATAACAGATAATAGAAACTGCGGATATGCATGTCATTATGATTATGCTGTATATAGAAGAAAAAAATAATTTGGTATGATTAAAAACTGCAATGACTATTTATCACTTTTAATTGTTGATTTAAAGTGGAATCCTGAAGTAATAAGATAACAGTAATTTTTTTATAGTGCAAAAATAATGCTAGACACAGGCACATTGACATTATCCGCAATCAAAGATGTGTTGGCCTTTAAAGATGTCCTTTGGGTAGGTTTTCGTTTGGTTACTGTCACAAATATTCCCAAATACATACATTAATCACATGGAATATTTAATGTACCAGTTAGATGAAATCATCTCAGCGATCTTTTAGTATATGTTTTATACTTTAGAATGTGATTTCTTTTTTCAAATTCCAAATTCAATGGTATTTTATATTAAAAGACCGTATCGAATGAGATTTTGAAAAAGTAATAATAAAGAACACGAAATATATATACTAAACGACAAACTAAAGCGGACCACTTTCCTTAAAAATAAGGTTGTTATAACATTTTCACCAAAGACTGGGCGGGTTAAACTGCTAAGCTGCTCAATAATCAATCCTTGATGGATGCTTTTAACAATATCATGTCAATAACAGGCAAGTGATTTTTTTTACTAAACCGAAAGTGTTGAACGACTCAATATAGTTGGAAGGCGAAATCAAATGCATGCATGGTTGAGGGAATTATAAACCGCATTTTCGAAAATTGGTTGGGTTAGGAACATATATGTTAGATATACTGTTCCCAGGTTGGGCGAGTTAAATTAATTGTTTTTCTGTTTTTCATTATTGTGAACAGGAAATCAAAAGAAATATATAAATGATATTTCATAAAAAAAAAATTAAATTTTGATTGCAGCGTTCTGCCTCTGTAATATAAAAAATTAACAAGAAATATATGTAATAAAAAAAAACTTTAATAAACAAAGTGCATATTTCTCAAAGTTTCGTTTCGGGAGAAAATCGAATTACAGATTTTTTTCAACAATGTGATATGCCATGAACATGATTATTTCAAATATGTTTCAATGAATTAACATCAGGTGTGAATGAACAGTCGAAAACAATGTTTCCGTGTCACTCTGAAGCTGCTATAAAAGATACTCCAACATGAACTTTACTACTATGTATTAATTGGTGGTTATTCACTTTTATTTGTAGGAGAATATAACGCCATACCAGCAGATTGCAATGACTAATTGTTCGATCTTAATCTGACTAATATAGTTGAAAAATGAAATGTAACAAAATATAAAAAAAAAAAAGAAGATGTGGTATGATTGCCAATGAGACAACTATCCACAAAAGACCAAAATGACAGAGACATTAACAACTGTAGGTCATCCTACGGCCTTCAACAATGAGCAAAGCCCATACCGCATAGTCAGCTATAAAAGGCCCCGATAAGACAATGTAAAACAATTCAAACGAGAAAACTAACGGCCTTATTTATGTTAAAAAAATGAAAATGTCGGCTAAAAGCAACTTTATTTTTAATCACATTTCAAAAGTGGACCTATATTGTAGAGTTCTTGTGATTCCTCTTTTTGTCTCGTCTCAAAAAGGATTTTGTTGGAAATCTCATGATAATAGTTTGAATGAGTTTTTGAATGCAAATATTGGTACAAGTGTAAACGTCAAATACAATTCAAAGTTATATGTAATTAGATAACTGTTTTTTTTAACATTTTTTCCAGTAATTATTATAAATACTATATCGAGGTTTGTGGTGTTCAGATTCATAAAAGCGAAATAAAATGTTAGCCCAGACCAACAAGAACTTTACAAAAACGGACATGGACAAACCTATTTTTAGGACTAATGTTTATATGAATATTTTTTTTCAATTATTATAATTCAATAGAAAATTAAATGAACAAATTACTCTAAGGTTGTATGACGACAAATGCATTTTCTCTTCAAGTTTATATTAATTTAATATAAGGCTGTTTTTTTCGCTATGAAGTTAGCAAAGGAATTATAAATATTCTCTTTAAACAGAAAATAGTTTTTAAACTTAATATGAAGCATATTTAAAAAATAATTTTTTCCTACTTCAAATGTCCGCGTATTTGAAAGCTTGCTATGGAAATGAATTTGTTCAGTGTTGATGGACGTATGCTGACATATGGTTAGGAACTTCTTCGTCATTTGGTCTCGGATAGAGAGTTGTCTCATTGGCAATCATTCAACTTTTTTTTTATATTAGGAAGGTTATAATGACTTAAATCTTAAAAATAACACATTTGAATGGCTGGGTATGAACATTGAAAAAAAATCAAGAATGAGATACATTCGACATATAAATTAGTATGGCGTTCATTATCATTGAACTGGTATATATTTGTTTGGGGGCCAGCTGAAGGACTCCGTCGGTGCGGGACTTTCTCACTACAATGAAGACCTGTTGGGGACCTTCTGCTGTTTTTTTTTCTATGGTCGGATTGTTGTCTCTTTGACACATTCCCCATTTCCATTTTCAATTTTATGATAGGTCAGAAGTACCTTGCTTTCATAAAACGCACTATTATTAACTATGAACTAAGCACCATCAAGCAAAAGAACGATTACAAAATTAAGAAATTGAAGCGACAGCGAAAACAAAAAAAATATTCGACAACATTCTTTCATAAAAGACCAAGAGTAATAACAAATGCGGAATGAAAAAGTAATTGGACTGCATTTTTCAAACCAAAAGCTCCTCATATGAATAAACAAACATTCATTGTTTTAATAATAAGTTTTTATTTTTATTATAAATGGTCAAAAGTAAGAAAAGATTGTGGGCTTAATTATTATAACGAAAATGTATTTAAAACCGTAAATGAACAAGAAATAAGTCTAGCAGAAATTTTGAAGATAAATTGTACCTTTTTTAATATCATAATTCACACTGCATGAATTACTTTTTTTGCACAAGTATACACTCAAACGTTTCTTTCAAAGGATATAAAAAAAAAATTATATATATGGAAACTAATTTAATTATAAAAAGTGTTAATAAGATTCATTACCTGTTTCTTGATGTCTTGTAATCTCCTAGACTGATCAGACAGTGATTAGTAGAGTACTTTATAATGGAGACAGTATTTGGTTTAAAGAGGGAGGAATCAAATCGGATCAAAATCATAAGTAGCCACTGGTAGCGTGCAACGTCAACGAAATTGATCACATTGTAGCAACATTTTAATATTCAAAACTCGTCATGTTATGAGATATCGATAAAGAGACGAGTGGTGTATTACGGAATTTCTACCCAAACCTAATTCTGTCCATAAGTGACAAGTAGTGGATTAATTGCTGTGACAAGTTTATACTTCACCCATTAACTACTCGAGTTGTAATATGAATATTAATATGGCTAAATATTTACCTAAATGATTGAAGATTACACAAACAAGCCAAACTTTCACCTTTTACCGACCAGGCCGTAAACGATGTACTGTCTCTGCTGTTTTATACCTCAATTTCGTTTTTCAGTTATCGATGTGGCTACGGTTTACTCAGGAGTAAACTATTAAATGAATATATTTATGCAAAAACAAAAAAGAACAATTCGCAACTTACAACACACGTGTAAGTAAAAAAAAAATATATACAGACAGACAGCATTTTAAAATATTAATATTAAATACAAACAGCTACTTATATAGAAAGTCAACAGAAATTTACCAAAATAGTTTTGCAGCTTGAAGAACGCTTATATTTTTTATCATTAAATCCATTTTATGGTCTGTAGAAATATATTTATTTTCATAGTTTTAAAAAAGAAACAAGAACAAAGTCTGCACCGAACATGCACAGCTAAAAGGGATTGTAAAAGACGATTTTTTTTGTATTTTGTACACTTTCTTTTGCCTTCTTCTATTATATAATTTTATTTTTATTATATACTTAATGTTTTATAAACTAAACCAGATATCTTTCAATGTGGACATCGCATTTATAAGATTTTCTTTATGAAAACTATTTTTTAAAAAGCGTGAATCAAACTTATAACACAAATAAAAGTTTATTGCAATAGTGTAATTTTTTTTCTAACCAATATCAGTATTTAACAGTTAACATCTTGGATGTGTAGATACCCAGTCACGTATTGTGTGGTCAGGTAAGATCTAAGTATACAGTCGAACCACATTGCGTAATTTGACTCAAATACTGGAAATCACACATGAAACGACAAATGAAATTAACAACGGGGACAGTATATATACCTTGGTTGATTTTAAATTGCAGATAAAAAAAAAATCTTTTAAGTTCTCTCTAAATTCCATAATTTATGCCATAAACTAAAACGGTAAAAAATGTCATTAAATGGAAATGACTCCTATATATAGAAAGTCAATTTACCAATAGACTTTGGGCTACGAAAGCTAAAAATACATGAAAACACGTGTTACCCTACGCAGGAACTATTATTCTATCTGACTGATGAGGGCAAATTTGGAATAAAATAAAATTAACGGTACCAATTTTCTTGCACCAGATGCGCATTTCGACAATACATGTCTCTTCAGTGATGCTCGTGGCCAAAATATTTCAAGTCCAAAGCTTATATAAAAGATGAAGAGCTATTATCCAAAAGGTCCAAAAAATATAGCCAAATCCCTGAAAGGAATCAGAGCTTTGGAAAAGCGCATACAAGATATACAACGGCACACATTTTATAAATTATTATTTTCGTTTAATTTCTTTTCATTTATTATAAATATAAACTGAAAAAAGATGAACAAGAGTCGTTATTTTTACCCTTGAAATTGTAAAAAAAATGCATTCTTTATTTTTTCCAAAATTAGTTGGTTACAATCTATATAAATAAAATGCATAAAAGCATGGACAAGAACAAATACCGAACTCTAAATTCAAAAAGAGGGAAGCCAAACAAACCGGATAAATCAAACGTTATTGTATATCAACCAACTAAATTTCGAATGAAAAAATTAAACTAGAGGCTCTAAAGAGCCTGTGTCGCTCACCTTGGTCTATGTGAATATTAAACAAAGGACGCAGATGGATTCATGACAAAATTGTGTTTTTGTGATGGTGAAGTGTTTGTACATCTTATTTTACTGTATATTCTTGCTGCTTACAATTATTTCTATCTATATTGAACTTGGCCCAGTAGTGTCAGTGGAAAATGTTAGTTAAAATTTACAAATTTCAGGAAAATTGTTAAAAATTGACTATAAAGGGCAATAACTCCTAAAGGGGTCAACCGACCATTTTGGTCTTGTTGACTTATTTGTAGATCTTACTTAACTGAACATTATTGCCTTTTACAGTTTATCTCTATCTATAATAATATTCAAGATAATAACCAAAAACAGCAAAATTTCCCTAAAATTACCAATTCAGGGGCAGCAACCCAACAACGGGTTGTCTGATTCACCTGACAATTTCAGGGCAGATAGATCTTGATCTGATAAACAGTTAAATCTTACGCGATTTGCTCTAAATGCTTTGGTTTTTGAGTTATAAGCCAAAAACTGCATTTTACCACTATGTTCTATTTTTAGCCATGGCAGCCATCTTGGTTGGTTGATCGTGTCACGCCACACATTTTTTAAACTAGATACCCCAAAGATGATTGTGGTCAAGTTTGGATTAATTTGGCCTGGTAGTTTCAGAGGAGAAGATTTTTGTAAAAGATTACTAAGATTAACGAAAAATGGTAAAAAAATTACTATAAAGGGCAATAACTCCTAAAGGAGTCAACTGACCATTTTGGTCAAGTTGACTTATTTGTAGATCTTACTTTGCTGAACATTATTGATGTTTACAGTTTATCTCTATCTATAATAACATTCAAGATAATAACCAAAAACAGCAAAATTTCCCTAAAATTACCAATTCAGGGGCAGCAACCCAACAAAGGGTCGTCCAATTCATCTGAAAATTTCAGGGCAAATAGAACTTGACCTAATGAACAATTTAATTCCTTTTCAGATTGCTGTAATTGCTTTGGTTTATGAGTTACAAGCCAACAACTGCATTTTACCCCTATGTTCTATTTTTAGCCATGGCGTCCATCTTGGTTTGTTTGACGGGTCACGCCACACATTTTTTAAACTAGATACCCCAATGATGATTGTGGCCAAGTTTGGTATAATATGGCCCGGCAGTTTCAAAGGAGAAGATTTTTGTAAAAGATTACTAAGATTAACGAATAATGGTTAAAAATTGACTATAAAGGGCAATAACTCCTAACAAGGTCAACTGACCCTTTTGGTCAAGTTGACTTATTTGTAGATCTTACTTTGCTGAACATTATTGCTGTTACAGTTTATCTCTATCTACAATAGTATTCAAGATAATAAGCGAAAAACGGACAAAATTTCCCTTAAATTACCAATTCAGGGGCAGCAACCCAACAACAGGTTGTCCGATTCATCTAAGGGCAGATAGATCTTGACCTGATTAACAATTTAACCCCATGTCAGATTTGCTCTAAAAGCTTTGGTTTTTGAGTTATAAGCCAAAAACTGCATTTTACCCCTATGTTCTATTTTTAGCCATGGCGGCCATCTTGGTTGGTTTGACGGGTCACGCCACACATTTTTTAAACTAGATACCCCAATGATGATTGTGTCCAAGTTTGATTTAATTTTGCCCAGTAGTTTTTGAGGAGAAGATTTTTGTAAAAGTTAACGACGACGGACGACGGACGCCAAGTGATGAGAAAAGCTCACTTGGCCCTTCGGGCCAGGTGAGCTAAAAAAGAACTGTCATATTTCTCTGTTGATATTGTGAGGTTTTTAAATAAGTACGACCATTCAAACTTCCAGAAATTAATTAAAATACTTGAGCTACTTCCGTTGGCAACTTCATCGATTTTTATGCACACGTATGAACTAGCGGAAAATATAAATATCAAAATATTTCAGAACACTCAAGACGGATACAAAGTTTGGTTAAGATATAGGTAGGACATTTTTTCAGTGTTTGTCAACTTCTATGTTTAAAAGTGATCCTGACAAAAGTCTCCATTCTGTTTTATGTGTGAATATCCTTATTTACTGTATAATATTTCCACCAATCTGATTTTGAATACATACACTTGAAAAGGGTTGGAACAATCTGTATACGCACCACGTCATTATCGGGATAAGTAAGTCTTCCTACTTTGAGGGAAAAAATCTATGCAAGTATAAGGGGCAGAAATGCAAGACTGTCATGTGTGAAAACTGAACACTCCAGTTACTACTGGTGTGTACAAAGTTCCAGGTTGTACATCAGACAGCAGAAAGAAAAAGAATATTCCCAAATATTCAGGGGAGGAACATTTCTTCAAATTCCAACTACAAAAAGTACAACAGATTACGTTTAAAATGGATAGAAATGATAAAAATAGGGTTTGGATTTGAGCCACTATCACATCACAGAATTGTTTTTAAACACTTTGAACGGAATAAAATGTACTGGGGTTGTTTTCAGTGTTAGAGTAACACAGAGTCAGATTCGATCGTTAAAAGGTTATTTTTGAGAATGAGAAATTAAGAAATGAATTAAAAAAGGAGATGTGGTATGATTGCCAATTATCATTTTGTCTGTTTTCGACTACTGAAACATAAACAAATGAATGCTGATTCCCTGCTTCAACTACTATCATTTTATCTGTTTTTGACTACTGAAATATAAACAAAAGAATGCACATTAAAAAAAATTTAGCAACACTATTAATAATGAAAATCAAACGTAATTATGGGGTTAACTCAATCAAATAACATGTTTTTATATGAGATGATCATTTAATAAAAGTTATTTTTGATACACTAGTACAAAATGTAGTACTGAACAATATTTTTTTTCTTTCAGAATGGTGTCTTGAAAGTTCAGGTTGTGATATGGATTTCATATCGGTTGACCTCAACGACAAACTTTTCTATTCATAGGCAAAACAAAAAAGAAACAACAGAAAAAGAGCACAATCTATGACACAAGAACATGCTGTTGTGTACCACAACAATACATTGAAAAATGAGAGAGCTTCTCTTTACAGGCACTTGACAGACATAAACAGATTTTTACATTGTAAAAGACCATGAACTTAGACAAATAAATATTGGACAGTTCACTCAAAATGATGGTTGCAACTGAACTTTCACGCCCAACAAAACACTAGGATATAAAAGAACTTGAAGACATCCGGTTGATAACCATAATATTTTCAACGATAAAAAAGATCCTGTTCTCTTAAGATGAAAAGTATGGTATTGTCTTGCCATTCATTTTGTATCGAGGGGTTAAGAGTTCCATACAAAATGTGGTTCGGTCAACCTTTTTACACACCAATGAAAAATATGCAATCAATTCTTAAAGTCATATGAAACGAGTGACGAGTGACTGGTGAAAAATAATTAATGTTTACCCAATTCTTGAACCAATGCATGTATATATCATAACCTTAAGTTTCCGTGCACGATTTTATTATTTTTTACACAAATATATCGTATAATTGTCATTTTTTAGTTTTCTCTGTCTGTTGTGATTTAACAAATATGGCAGCTCATTAAATGCCCTAATTTGACTCCGAAGTTTACCGATTGTCACCTTATTGTCCACAATCAACAAAAAACATGGATATTGAGCACGAGTTTAACACGAACAATCAGATAACTATAGTTTATTTTAGTAACAGATCATGCGTATTGCGAGCACCAGATTTTTTAAAGAGGTTCACGCTAAGGTTACTTTGCATACGAAAAACATGTCGGCTAATTGATTTCTGAAAGCTAGCAAATGAAAAAAAACCACTTCTTCTAAATGTGGACAAATAAAAGAATTTTCTTCAGAAATAAGTATGTGTACATAAGACTTATATGAACATTTTAAACGTCTAAGCCAAGATGAAGTCATCGAAGACAACTCGGACATAGATTTAACAAAGGTACCTCCAGAGAACATTAACAGAATTTTAAATTCTCCAATCACAGAAGAAGAAATTTTGAATGTAGTCAAAAAACTTAAAAACAATAAGGCTTCCGGATATGATGGTATTGTGAATGAACATATTAAACATACGGTTAAGGAAGTGTTGACCATCTATCACAAGTTAATCAACATTGTTTTAAATACCGGGAAGGTACCAGGTTCATGGACAATGGGAATTATTCAACCTATCTTTAAGAATAAAGGCAATATATATGATCCTAGTTCGTACAGACCAATAACCTTGGTGTCTTGTCTTGGAGAAAACTTTCACATCTATCTTAAATGAAAGACTTGGGGAAGTGTTAACTGAGGTCAATCTGATTTCCGAGGCTCAAACAGGTTTCAGAAAAGGTTATAGTACATTGGATAACATATTTGTATTACATTCATTAATATCAATTTATCAAGCACTTGGAAAAAAATTCTTTAGCACTTTGTTGATTTATCGAGAGCCTTTGATACAATCTCGCATACATCTTTATGGATAAAATTACAAAAGGCGAAAATCCTGGGAAATTTTTTAAAGTAATATATAGTATGTATAGTGATGTTAAATCTTGCATGAGGAATGGTAACGAAGTGTCAGCCGTTTTTTAACTGTAACATTGGAGTGAGACAGGGAGAAAACTTATCCCCCTTTTTATTTGCTGTTTATCTAAACGATCTGGAGTCTTTCTTTGCCGGAAATGATGTTCAGAACTTGCAAGTTATCAAAAATATTTGCCACAATCATTTGCATATCTATAATACTAAAATTACGAGGTCCAATTTGTCAGCCGTCATCACGTAAAAACGACGAATCAAAGAATTCAACTTTATATATAACTAATATAGTACAAAGGTGTAGATTAAAAATTACACCACTCCAGGCCCTTTTGTTTTCCACGTAATTAATATTGCCAATAATTAAGAAGTTCCGGGTCGAGTCCGATACCGATACCAATAGTATATTCACCTGTTTACCTATTACCTTATCTGTACGTTTCGCGTCTGAAAGGCGCACCAACAAACGGTGTATTCAGGATTATTATGCTATATACACGGGTCATAATCACAGGGTTGACACTACTAAATTGTCAAATTGTTACCTATTGCAGTACTTTAATCAGTAGACTTTCTAAGATAACAATACGAATACTTAAAATCTGAACTAAAAATAAGGCGTACAGTTTTCAATTTTGTTAGCGGGCATGACGTAAAACAGCGAATTCAAAGAATTCAACTTTATTTATAACTAATATAGGACAATGCTGTTGATTAAAAAAATACTCCATTCCAGGACCTTTTGTTTTCAAAATAATTAATATTACCAATAACTGATAAGTTCCAGTTCGACGGGTTCAAACAGAAAGATTTGAAAGCAGAGAAAACTGTGTATCTTATAATCGGCATGACTTTATCAGATGACAATACTAATACTAAAATAAGGCTTGCGCATAGTTATATACTTTAATTCAGTCACGGACACGCGATATCACGGGTGTGTTCTAGTATATATTAAACTTTTTGTTCTTTTGTAAGCCGACGACACTATAATTATATCTGAAACGGCCGAACCAATGCAACACGCCTTAAATGTTTTTGAAAGATACTGTGTCCGATGGAAGTTAAACGTCAATTTATCGAAGACAAAGGTTGTTGTGTTTTGCAAACGGAAATCAAGATCATTACCAAAGTTTCAAATATTTAACCAGTAAATTGAAATTCAAAATTCTTATCCATATCTAGGACTAACCTTTAATTACAATGGTTCATTGGCAACAGCGAAGAAACGTTTTAGCGAACAAGCACAGGAAGCTCTTTTTAGTCTCTATACAAAGATACGTAACCTCTCTATACCTGTCGACTAACAATTACAACTGTTTGATGCACTTGTATTTCCAATTCTGACATATGGATGTGAAATATGGGGATTCGGAAATAATTACATGTTGGAAAAAATCCATCTACAGTTTTGCCGGAATGTGTTGAAAATAAGATCGTCGACACCAAATTTTATGACATATGGAGAAATAGGTCGTACACCAATAGATACCGTAATAAAATGTAGAATGGTGTGTTTTTGGAACATACTACTCACCAATGAAAATAAACTGAGCAGTATACTTTACCAAATTATGTTAAACTTAAAAGATGACCACACTTTCAAATGGATGGATTATATTAAAACGATCCTAGACAATGCCGGACTAAGCTATGTTTGGACTCAGCAATCACCATTAGATATATATCAACTAAAAATCGTAATTACAGAAAAATTTAAAGATTCATTCATTCAACAATGGCATAGTCAAATTGACAACTCATCCAGAGGAGAGTTTTATGGACTTTTTAAATCAATTATTGGCTAAGAAAATTTTCCTTTACAATTAACACCATTCGAACCTAAATATATTTCAAAATTAAGACGCTGCAATGTAAAAATTCCATTAGAGTTGGGAAGATGGTATAACATTCCAAAAGAAGAGAGGACATTTTGTGTTTTATTGCAATTGGCAATGAATATCATTATTTATTTGAATGCAATTCTTTATTAGTAAATAAAATCAGAAATCAGCATATTCCAGAGTACTATGTGAAATATCCGAGTGGAGAAAAATGAATGGACTACTGTCATAGACTAATATTTACGTACTTAAAAATGTGTCTTTATTCATTTCAAAGTTAACTAAAATATTATAATATAAAGTAAAGTTTTTTTACCTCTTGTTTCAAATGTCAATATGACTGAGTTATTTAGAAATAAAGCATATTGTATTGTAAATTGTATTGCATACGAAAAATATGTCGGCTAATTGATCCCTGAAAGCTAGCAAATTAAAAAATAAAAACTTCTCCTAAATGGGGACAAATAAAAGAATTTTCTTCAGAAATAAGTATATGTACATAAGTTTAATAATAAAATCTATGACACCTAAATAAACACCAACCAATGATTTACAGGCTCCTGACTTGGGGAAAAGCACCTATATACATCATGTGGCGGGATTTAACATGTAGGCGGGATCCCAAGTGGTATAACACAACATTACAACACAAGAAAGAACTATGAAAATCATTTGAAAAAGGCTTAACTTAATGGACAAAATTACAAGTGCACGTGGCCAGGTAATTGTATACCCCAACAACAAAAAGACACTAGGAACAGGTCTGAGGCCGTGTTCACATTGACCTAAACTCGGTGTTGTGTTAGTGTTACTCACACATAAACTAAACATAATTACGTTCCCATTGATAAAACTCAATGTTTACATGTAGTTTAAATCATGTTTTGTCTACATGCAGTCGATAGTCGATGTAGGCCTTGTGTAGGTTCAGTGTACACAACACTAGGTATTCCGAACTGTAATTTTTCCATTTATATATAAAAAAGAAACGATTGTCATATAAAATTGATACTTATAACACTTATTAATAAAGTTCTTTACAGGAATATTTGTCTAAACTTGATATATTTATTTGTTATAAAACACTTTACGTAGCCTTATTAACCCCTTATCAAGACTTATTCATCATCATTGCCGAACACATAATTTATTAGAAAAGGTCTTCCCGAATCGACTGGACGTACACACATGACAGAAATATTTGCCACTGGTATTTATTCAAACAACGATTCACTCTTTAATGAAAAATTTATATTTCTTTTTACAAATGAAAATATGGTATTTTATACTGCCAAAAGTTGTATTTGTATTATGATTTAAGAAAAATTGTTTCATAGTCTCTCTTAACTCTTTTCAGAGTGGCTCTTGTTGTTAATTTGTGTTTTAAAAAGCTGTATATTTTATATGTAACAAGTGGTGAGACTTTAATAAAGTATGTGTCTTGTCTTGTCATAAATGCATTACTGAAAAGGGGTGAGGTTACTTGTTTGTTTGTGTAGAATCTCAGGTCCGTTAAAATACAATTAGAAATAAAAAATAAAAAAATCACCTCTGCTTTTGCCAAAAAAAAAACTGGTAGAAAAAATATGATTTGAAACAAACAGAAAAGATAGAAATGTAGTGATCCTTAACATGGGGCCATCGCAATTCTTTTTCTTTATCTATAAGAACTCTGATGCAGCATACATTTTTAATACGTAGTCGAGACATCTTTAAGCTACTGCAAATCATCCTAAAGTGTTATTTGGCCTGTCTCGCTGAGCTCTATGGTTACCCGAGGGGTTGATACAAGCTATGCTTAGTGTAAGAGTGCCCTTACCTTCCTACAAGGTGTCAGTCCCAGCTAATCTCGTCTAGCCCCAGATATCAGGCGCATTGCCTTGCTCGTTCCGTGGTCAGAGAGAGATGTCATCGAGGAAGAGGCTGGAAGTACCCAACTCTTACGTCATGTCATGTGTCCCTTCGGATCCCTCGGTGATGTACCAGTACCCTTGTGATAGGTTGGGGAAACCCCTAGAACTAAGGGGCAATTACACTACACCCCCCTCCATCTTAAAAAGGAGGAACTACAGTTCCGACAAAAACGACTGTATAATCTTACAAAAAACTCCCAAGGGGAAGACTGGCAACGTCTTTTACTAATTAAACCATGACACAGGGTATCTTAAATATCCACCCCCCTAAAACCAGGATAAGGGGAAAATTGACAAAACTTAATCTTTCCCAAGGAAAAAAAAATTAATTACCCATGTAAAAATAAACATATGAAAATCGAGCTCTGAACAGCTATCTTATCTATGGAGTACCAAACTCCCACAATTTACACACCAGAGTTGCCACAGGGTGCCAACCTCAACAGGTTCTTCAGGACAAATAACAGCCGAACTCCAGGTCGACCATAGCCATATGCTATTCCAACTTATACAGTCCTGGACATGGGTCTCATTACAAGACAATAAACTGCGTGCTCAACACGTCTAAAAACCCTGACTCTGTGTAATGTTCACATACATATACATGTATCAACTGTTCAGACCTTAACTGACAAAAATCATACTTCAAAATGTAAAACTATCTCAATGTCTAAATGACAAGTTCATTAATACCACCCTGAATTTCCAAATGAAACTAACTAACATGTACATGTATATCTTTATACATAATTTACAACCGACTAAATACTATAGGTCTATAATCCCAAAACTGGGAAGGATGTACATGACCATAAATAATTTGACTCTTGTCCAAAAAAAACACATATATAGTGCCTCTATATAAGGATGCATTTAACTATTTTACTACTTTAATAGTTAGTATCACCAAAATTTACATAATAACAGGGTCATGACACCACTCTTATATATCTGTTTCAACTATTCAACATATTTGTACACTTTACATGTGAGAGTGTGAAGCAAAAAAAAAAAACTAATAAAAATCACAGAAAATACAAAAATGGTTCACACTCAACATAATTTCAAAGGGGTTAAATCCCAAACTGGGAAAACTGTTCTTTTTTTTTTTTTTTACAATTTTATTACCGAAGGCGCCTCACTGCAATGTGAGGACGGTGACCTAACAGGTCAAAACATACACTATCTTCTAAGACTGTTCCCTCACAGATCAGTGAAACATTCCCACTTTCAGGGAATCGGTCTTTTACTACCTTGTACAGTTCCGTCATAGAACTTACTATTGCCATACACTGCAAACCTTCATACTGTATAACCACAAGTGTTGGAACTTGAGGGCTCTGACTCAACTTGAGATGTGAAGAAGATGAAGAAGAATGCTCTACCTGGGATTCAGCTAGTTGTGAAACTTGGCGTCCTAGGAGAAGTGCGGTTTCATTCTTTGGAGTATGGTGTGCATTTGTTTCATTGTCAGCAATATTGGACTGCAATTTTCTCTTTTTGCTAGATGTTTCAGTGTTCAAACTTTCACTCTCATAGTGAATTTCTTCTATTTCGTCCATTACTATGGTACGTCCTTCTTGTTCAGACTGAACATTGTCTTCTTCCCCTTCTTTTTGAAGGATTGTTGACTCAACTTGAGTTTTATTTACAAATACTGGCCAGAATTCGGCATTCATCTGAGTAAGTTCCTTAGTGTCGGGAGTATTTCTAGGATTGTAGTTAAATCCTTCGGCCACCATATCTTGTTGTTCAGGGCTTAAAAAGTGTAGAACTGAAGAAAGAACTCTCCAATTGAGTAAACAAGCAGGGCTGTTTACCGGTCTCAAACTATACCTAAAATAATCTGTCCATCCCATCTCTTTACACACTGTACGATGGACTTGCATCTGTATCCCTGAAACATGTGTAGAACGGGGCACAAAAGACTTCTCATTGAGGAAATTCACCAAGTCTTTGGCAGTAACTGTTTCCTGCCCGGTTAACCATTTTGCTATGAGCATAACCACATAAGCTCTATGTTGGTGAAATCTTCTGTCCTCCATCAGTCTTTTGGAATGATATGTCTGAAAAATTTCAGAAAGATGTTCTTCAAAACAATGTCGTTTTACGTCTCTTCTATCGACCACTACTGGGCAGTTCTTTACAGGACATTTACGGTCTGTTCGACTTTGAACACAAGTCCTCTCCCTTTTTCCACTTTTGGGACAAGTATAAAACTCAAGGCTCTCTCTTGATTCTACCTTGTCAACCCTACTGTCTCTACATTGATCAGGCTCAGATCCCTGTGTAGATGTTGAGGCCCTCGTGGCTAGGTTAGACTCTACTTGAGGAACGACTGTTTCAAGATGAAATTCAGCATTGCTGGCTGGGAACCTTTGTGTTGACCCTTCTGTTCTGGGTTTCTCATCTGACGATGAATCTGAAGTGTTCTTTCCATGAACAACGTTGACATTAGGTTCATGAGTTATATTTTCATCTCCTAGTATTAGTGGCATGTTCCTATTCTGTACAGTTAATGTCAGTTCTCTTATATTCATGACAACTCTATTATGCATGATAAAGTCACATCCCAGTATCATATCACATGACAATGAAGCTACATACAGTTGTTGATTGAACTGTACATCTCCAATCTTGAACTTAATAGGACTAATAAGCCTGCATGGCATTGTCATGTTGGTACCAGCACCATGCATGGTAGTCTCCCTGATAACATAGGGCTTAGGCTCCAAAGTGTCAAAAATTGTGTCCTTAAGAATAGTTACTTCAGAACCTGAATCAACTAGAGCAAGGACTTTCTTTCCTGCAATATTTACTTCAACTCTAAAGAGTTTTGCTGCTCCTAGTGATATCACTGTATTGATTCCTGATACTACTCCTTCAGATTCATGAGAATTATCTTTGTTATTCTCATCAAAAGATACTTGTTGAGATGTTGGCTCTTTCTGTACTGACTGTCTTTCTGTTTCTTGTACATAAAGTTCTGGACAGTCTTTGATATAATGACCTTGCTGGTGACAATTAAAGCATTCATTATTATAATAACCCTGTCTGGCATATCTCCTGTCGCCAGAGTTATTCCCTCGCCCTCGACCATAATTACGAGTAGGCGAATAATCAGAATACCTGTTGTCTTGATTAGGTGACCTAGAATTAGGACCGGTTCCATGTTTGGCTGATTGTTCCTGAACCAAACTGGTTACTGTTGACATCATTTTCTTTATATGTTCTTCTATGCGAGAGAGACGATTATCCATACTAGACTTGGTGCTACCTACACCAAGAACTACTGGTGATTTAACTGACTTCTCTGAAAGAGACTCCTCCTTGCTAGTTTTCTGAATGGCACTGACAGCCTTCCTAGTGTGCTGACACCATCTAATCATATCCAAGGCTGCATCCATGGACTTTGGTTTAGAGATACAAGCTTCTGTTCCAGCAACTGTATCATTACAACCCTGACAAAACCTCATGATTGCCTGTTCAGTCATAAGTTGTTCACTGTACCTGCTATAGGCTCTAGTGGCGAGAGTCAACACTCTTTCCGACCACTCCTCCAAGGTCTCCTTTTCTCCTTGGGCACTTGTCTGGAACTGAACCTGTGAGGTTTCTGGCAATTCTTGATGACCAAATCTCTTATTCATATTGGATACAATATCAGAAAAACTTGCTGTTTTGTTATTTTCTAGGATTAAGGTGTAATACTCACTGGCTGCATCATCTAGGCACCAGCAGAGCTGTTCCCTTTTTTGTTTATCTGTCCACTCGGCCATTTTAGCATAACTAGAAAACTTGGTATAAAAGGCTTTCCAGTTGTCCTTCCCATTATAGCGGAGCGTTTTCGGGATCGAGGACAGAAATTGTCTTTTCTCTATTTTCTCCTTTTGTCTACTTTCCTGACTGCTTTCAGAACTTTGACCATCTGTGTCAGATTCTGATCGGGAGTCACTAGACATTCTAGACCTTCTAGGACTTGAACGACTACGGTGTAATGGAAAACTCCTTACACTTCTTAAAGGTGAGAAATCACGCTGTTGATTCTTATGAGGTCTGTTGTACTCAGGTTCTGACCTTCGCTTTGTTCTGGACTGGCGGTATGCTGAAACATTTGACATGTCAGAATCACCTATATATTTATGTCTAGGATCACTTCTTTCTTGTCTCCCATAGTAATCACTATTATATTCCTTCTGTCTTGCTGAAGGTTGGTTGTAATGCAGCTGAGGTGCTCCTGATGGTGGAGGTTGCTGCTGTGTACCAGGCATAGGTAACTGAGGCACGTGTAATGGTTGTGACTGACCCAAACTTGGGTACGTTAAACCAGGTATGTATTGATGGTTGTAAGGCGTTAAATTTGTTGGTGCTTGTGGCGGTGGTTCATCTCTAGGAGGTTGATACATAGAAGTTGGGTGACCAATCATCTTATGTTGTTGAACTTCTGGTACAGAACTTGGTGGTTGAAACCTTGGTTCTGGATAATTTGGTTGTTGATGAACAACTTCACTAACCTGTTGAGGTATAGAAACCGGCGCTGCAGCTAAATGTTGTTGTTGCACAGGCTGTGCATAGTTAATGACCCCTTGGTGAAGCTGGTCTAGCCGTTGTTGTAGGCATTGTACTTTATGTTACATTTGCACTCTTTTTTGACTCTTGTTGACTTCCAGTCGGTGAGGACTTTTGAAGCCATGTTGATATTGGTCGACATAGTGGTGCTCATGTTGTACACTTGGTGAAAAGTGAACATGGTCAGATGTAGGTGTATGTAAGAACCTTGGTTGTTGGTCATAATCAGAGCTATTATATCTAGGCGGAGTCTGTTGCACCTCTTGTTGATGGTTGCAATCTTCCTGTTGATCGACTACAGGGTTTTGAATATGCCAGTTCTGGCTAAGCGGTATGAACATTCTGTCATATGGGACATCACCGTCCTGTTGACTGTCTGGTTGAGGGTGTGCAACCATGTTGATCCTTGGTGGTTGAGTATGATACTCATTGCTACCTACACTCAGGTCTGAGTCCAAACTCTCTGAAGAAAGGCTCTCCTGTGGTGATTCACAATGTAACTGCTCTAACATAGTTAAATGTTCAGAACGCCTTTGTATTTGTTCCAGGCGATGTTTGTCCCATTCAAGACTGGAGCAGGCTCCATCCTCTGAGCAAGATGATTCTACCTCATCTTGAGTACCTGTATCCTTAAAACTTGAACAAGGATACTCCTCTGGCTCCATATCAACAATCACATGATCAGGCTTTGGAGGCAACATACTCACAGAACAGGCTCCGTCACGGACAGCTTCCCTGAGCTCAGCTCTAGGTCTTCGTGAAAAATCAATTATACCCAGAATAACTTCTGTCACTCTCAAGTGTGGAATTTGGAATAAAACATCTCTATCAATGTGGATACCTTTTGCCCTAATATCCATGATCCTTCCTGCTAAAGCCTCCCCTATGCCAGGTATGCAGGTAAGTATTACCTTAGGACAGGTGTTAATATTGATCATGTACCCCTGCATAGTGACTTTGTACTTGACAAAGTTATAAAAATTTATTTCACTTTATTCAATATAATTCACAAAATTATATATATACACGGATCAGCAATAATATTTTATTCAATAAAAACTCAAGTCAAAAATAAATATACACGGAACACTATAAAAGCAAACTGCTCTTGTGTTTGTTTACATCCGTTTGTTTACATCTGTAAACAGAATCCAAAATGGCGACCAAATCTCGCCGCTCACGTGACCTCGCTATCACTAAAGCAAACTTTTCAAAAAGTTTTTCCACAGCCCAAAAACTATGCAAAAACGATGCATTTCTACTGACTTTCAACTAGAAAGTATACCATCGGACCTGGTTTGTCTCCCTTAGACAAAAAACTTATTTTTAGATTTGACTGAAGGCACTCAAAATTTTGGAGTGATGCCAAAATGGCGTCCAATCCCCTGCAGGACCAAAATTTTAAACCACCCGCACTACCAGTAAAGTGTTATTTGGCCTGTCTCGCTGAGCTCTATGGTTACCCGAGGGGTTGATACAAGCTATGCTTAGTGTAAGAGTGCCCTTACCTTCCTACAAGGTGTCAGTCCCAGCTAATCTCGTCTAGCCCCAGATATCAGGCGCATTGCCTTGCTCGTTCCGTGGTCAGAGAGAGATGTCATCGAGGAAGAGGCTGGAAGTACCCAACTCTTACGTCATGTCATGTGTCCCTTCGGATCCCTCGGTGATGTACCAGTACCCTTGTGATAGGTTGGGGAAACCCCTAGAACTAAGGGGCAATTACACTACAATCCAAAATGACTTTCTGAAAGGAGCAGTCATTTAACTTTAAAAACAAAAAAAGGGGGGGGGGGTGTCTGAGTCCGAATTTTTCTCGCGCGAAAGTTAATTTATTTTTCCGATGGTATCAATTCAATATTTAACACTATAATGTATGGGGGAACTTTGGATTCAGAATATTATTTCATTCTAATCATCTGTATGACCCGATTTTTGTTTAATCAAATTGTGGAAAAATCAATCCCCCATTTTTTGTTAAAGTCCAATGGTCGTTCCCTTACTGCTAGAAAAGTTGTTCGAAAATTTTAATTCGGTTCTACGTAATTAACATTTAAATCACATATAGTTTACAAGTGTGAACAAATCTTATGTACAGGTAACTAAACAAGGTGTATAGATGTGGACAAATCTTATGTGAAACTAGTGTACATTTCATTAAACCAAATGTAAACATGTTTACTGTACACGGCGTTTGGTGTGAACACGGCCTGAGAGTACTCGCAGTTCACTGACAGATAGTTTAAATCCAACAACTAATAAAAAAGTCCGAGATAAACATGACCTTGTGCAATGCCAAGATACAGGTATCGACAGATTGTAGATCAATGAGTATGTATATGTACATAGCTTACTATTAATATTTAATTTGCTTTTATTTACTGATAACAAAATCAATATTTATACCATTAAAAACAATATTCAATTATCTTATTATAGTGTTGAATTGGTAACCGTTTAGAATTAGTTTATCTAAAGGAGCGATAAGTTTACCAAGATCATTTCTAAATTTCCGGGTAAGGTAAACAACATTTCCGTAAAATGTGCTATCCCGTTTGAAATAAGTTTTCTTCAGATACACCCAAACTTCAAAACCAAATCTTTATATATATGGAAAAATTTAGTAAAGGTTTTAAGTAATTTATAGTAACGATATCCCTGGTTAAATGATTTACCATTAATACATAGATTACATTCATTCAAATCAAATACTTCACAACATACACGGTCATAGCGAACGAGTTGTGAAATATAAACACCGTAAGAAGGTGCCAAACGAACTTCACCATCTTAAAATGGAAAATTTAACAATAGGGAACGAACAATTGTCCCTTTTGTCGTAAATTATAGTGTGGGGTTGCCGTTTAAAACCAAATTATATAAATCTAGGAAAGGACAGTTATTACCGTTTGAATTTGATTTATTTTAAGTAAGATCCTTGGGGGAAATTTCAGCAGTATATTGAGAAAATTCTTCATTATTTAACGGATACAATTCCTGAAGATAACTGTAAGTGTTGTGGAATTAATCAAATAAACGCAATTTCGACGGGTCTTTACTGAGTTCAGTAATTAACTATGATTCGTAACTGTACAAAAACTAGTCTGCTATTACAGGGGCACACTTAGTGCCCAATAGGGATACTTAAAACCTGTCGATAAACTTTGTTGCCGAAACGTACATAAATATTATCAAGGAGAAAATCAACAGATTCAATCATTTGACGTATTAACTTATAATCCTGGTACCTTTGATAACTGTTTACACCACGACATATCACCAGCACAGTAGTCAGCATTTCGGTGTTGACAAGAATATCAATTATATGGTCATTTATATAAATTTTCTGTTACAAACATTTGAATTTAAAAAAAAAACCTAAGGATTTTGATATCCCAGGAATAGATTACCTTAGCCGTATTTGGCAAAACTTTTTGGAAATTTGGGTCCTCAATGCTCTTCAACTTTGTACTTGTTTGGCTTTATAACTATTTTGATCTGTCATTGGTGAGATGTGTGAAGACGAAACGAGCGTCTGGCGTATTAAATTATAATCCTGGTACCTTTGACAACTAATTCATCAAACGTCCAGTAAGTATATCTAGCGTATTTATCTTTCTCATGAGAGAAGAAGGCTTTAAATGAGTTTCAGCAAATATTTTTGCATTTAGATTTACCAACGACCATTTAATAAATAAATAAAACTTTTTGTTTGATAAGAGATAGTGTGGAAGTGTAGTTCGTGTTGTTTACTCTTTAGTTTTCTATGTTGTGTCATGTGTACTATTGTTTTTCTATTTGTCTTTTTCATTTTTAGCCATGGCGTTGTCAGTTTGTTTTAGATTTACGAGGTTGACTGTCCCTTTGGTATCTTTTGTCCCTCTTTTAAAAGAGTAGAAAAATCAAAACTGTCAAGATGCCGAGATGAAACGATATTTGAATTTTTTTTTGGTGTAGTTTAGGTAGCAAATACATAGTAGGGACCTTCAAATGTTCAGAAGCCTTAAGCTTGTATATGTTTGTAATTTGTTCTCGTCTTAATTGCACAAGAAGTATATGCCTTTAAACGTAAACAAATAGAAAGCAATACAATTTATTACTGAAACATATTTTTTTAAAAGTAAATTTAAAGAAGTGAAAGGTGTGTGGTGCTCTTGTTAAGCAGCGTTTTGTCATTTTTCCAAACACGTGAGCTTTTACCCTATCCTTAGTGTTTCGTGGGCTACGCTTTTTGTCTTGTATTCTTTTGAGTGCTTCTAGCCTTTCTTTGAATTATTACTTTAAATACCCGTTTTTTCGATCTAACTTCTATGAGTTAAACAAGGAGCCAGTGTTAGGCTGGTCGTCCGCGGATGATGGAATAATATTTACCAAATGACTTCCCCTTGTTGAATATGCCTTGAAGTCCAGTAGTCTTGTTAAAACTGTTTTATTATAGAACAGTAGATGTCCAGAAAATATTCTTAAACATTACAAACAATGCTTTTTATTATTTTAAATAGGTGAAAATGTTTGACGCTCCATTTGGGAAGTGTGTCACGCAACAAAAAAAGAGACTATTCACCAGAGATCTAATGGCAATATAGCTCAACTACTGGCTCAACATACCCCAAAAAATAACCTGCCAACAATTAAAGGAACTATAAAAAGCTCCAGCATAATCAAATGTGTAATTATTCAAACGTATTTAAGATAAAACTTAACCGTATATTGAATATATTTATGTGTCTCCAAATACATTGTATAACTTGAAACCATACAAAATATCAAAATTCATATATAAGTATTTTTTTAAATGGCTGCATAGGAAGCAACAATCAATTAAGGACATACGATACAGTTACAAGGGAGGTAATGACGTTGCTAACGTAAATTGTTATTTTCGCAACGTCAAACTCGGACTTATCGGGAAAAGATTGAGTTTTCGACTGATTTTTATCATTCAAACTTATGTAACTTTTAAACAAGTTCATAAACCCCTCTTTTTTAAAATGCCATTTGGTTTGATTACGCGAGAAGATTATGTGCGCTTATTTTCACGAAAACGTAAATAGTGCAATTTTTTTTTAATTTGATAAATATACAGCAAAAAATTATGTTTTTTTTTCTACATTCATGAACATTTGATAAATATGAGTTATTTCTGAATAAAAAAGATATACATTTTTTTAGGATACTTTTAAATTAAAATACAGGAATTACAAATTATTTTACCAAAAAACAATTTATGTCTTTCATTCGAAGAAAAGGGAAAAATACGGCCACAAATCCGAATTTGAGCAACTATACAAAATTTCGACCTTATTTTACTCAAAAAGTAGCACATGAATAGTCTGTATGAAGTTTTTATCAAAATCTAAATGCGGAATCAAAACTGTATCGTATGCCCTTAAGAAAAAGAGTTACGCACATGCACATTATAGGGACGCTATATAAAAAAATACCGTTCCATATTACTTTAGCTTTCTTAAATTTATTTTTACGTAACACGCATTTGTATTGAATTTAAAGAATTAAACTGCAATTATTCTACTTACTGTAAGGGGTTTATACTAAGAGTGATACCTTGCATTTGATATCATTATTTAGGATTCTCTGATATTTTAAAATCTTTTACACAAACTTTCTGACAATTTGACAAGTTTTCGAATTTATACAATAACAAATACAAACAAGTTGTAAAGTCTAAATGTCGGAAGACCGTTGGGTTTCGTGCACAGTCACAATCCATTCGATTAAACGTTTGAAGGTTTTGTAAAAATATCTGGATTATAACTGATTTAGCTGATTATATTACGAATAAACACCTCATTCAAACTAAACAGAGATAGGCCTTTAGTCTATAAAACGTCGATTTACCTATCTTAATTATGAAATAATGCATACCACCTCGTTACTATGATTATAATACGGATTGTTTTTCTCTCAAAAACTGACCTGAATATAATATGCATAAAAATATTTTACAGTTAAATTTCTGTAAATCAAACACGAGAGTAAAACATAACGAATAATAATATAGATAATAATATAAAAAAACAAGAATCAAACATGATGATCCAAACGATTAGCAACTGATTAAGCCATAAATCATAAACCTAATAATTGATTACTCATATTTAATTTCATATTTTTTAGTACGCTCCGTTGTTAATATGTCCATATATGTAAAACGGACTGAAATATATAAAATTGAAACGGCGATAATTGAATGCTAAATCATAACTATTGGAGACCTTTTAGGCGAGATATAAATAAACCATTCTACTAACTATGAAATATTTAATATAAAGTTCATATTTAATGAACTTCGCTGTTCTGGTTAGGTCTTTTTGTTTTGTTATTTTTCGTTCCAGCGTATTTACACCCTCCTGGCTTTCAAATGTTTAGGTTTTAACGTTCCTGGTAAAAGATGAACGCTCCAATACATATTTAGTTTTTAATTCATTTGATGTCGCTAAGTATACATTGCTGGTTTAGTCACCTTTTGTAGAAGTTGCAGTGTTACCAAAAAACTCAAATATACCAGAATTGTCATTTTATATTTGCGCTAGACGCACTTTTTGTCTACAAAAGACTTATTAGTGAAGCTGCTCGAATGAAAAATGGCACAAAGGCCAAATAAAGTATTATAAACTAGTTAACCTATAATTATGAACATATCAATGATAGCTCAAAACAACACACATGTGATGACTACTGTGCTGGTGATACCCTCGGTGATTTATAAAACTACAACAGCAGAGGTGTCGACTAAGAGGTTGTACATAAATTCTTCATATATACCAGGATTGAAAATTAATTAATTGCGCAAGACGTGTTTCGTCTTCATAAGACTCGTCAGTGATGCTGGAATAAAAAAAATGGAAAAAGGAATCGCGAAATAATGCTGATGGTAAATGGATTGGTAATAGTACTCAATATTTGAACAAACAACGAGAAGTATGTCCTAACTTTTGACAACCAAAAAATAGACAACTAAGAATATAAATGTGTTATACCAATATTTTATTGCGTGGCTCGGTACTATTTTGACTATTTTATTGATTGTGACTGTTTATTTAACGCATCATGTAAATGTAACGGAATTTGATGAGACTGTTATTAAAGTGAGAGGGTTAGCGCTATAGAACCAGGTTTAATCCACCATTTTCTACATTTGAAAATGCCTGTACCAAGTCAGGAATATGACAGTTCTTGTCCATTCGTTTTTGATGCGTTTTGTTTTTTGATTTTGCCATGTGATTATGGACTTTCCAAATTGATTTTCCTCTGAGTTCAGTATTTTTGTGATTTTACTTTTTTCTTATATATCCCGTTAATGTCTTGGTATTATATTTCATTTTTGCTGGTGTGTTTTGTAAATGCGACTCTTTATGTTTCGTTGGTTCTTACAGCGTGACTATGTACTTTAAAAGATCCCGTCATTATGTCATAGTTCTATTATAAATTAGAAAATACGTTGAACGACAAAATTATTTTCATCGCGTAGTGGAATTAACCATTTGTGGATTCTTAGAATTTCTAAAGAAATTTTGGACATTTTTTAATCTCTATTTCTGAAATTAATTCTAACCTACTTTTGATTTTTAACCCTGTATGTCAACATTCCCAATGAGAAATTATATTTTTTTTTATATAAAAATTGAACGACATTACTTCGTCCTATGTGACGTATAAATTTTATGACGTCAGAGACGCAAAGCAATGAATGTGTTTTAATTTGATAAGGGCTTTTGTTCTTTTTTGTAAAATTGTTTCTTTTAAAATTGCAACACAGTGATTACTGCTGTACCAATATTTTGACTATTTCATTTATTATATCTTTTTTGTTCACGCATTGTGATATTATAACGGTATTTGATGAGAGTGTCAGACAAGTGAGAGGTTGAGCGCTATAAACCAGGTTCAATACACTATTTTAATACATTTGAAGATGCCTATACCAAGGCAGGAATATGACAGTTGTTGTCCATTCGTTTTTTATGTGTTTTGTCATTTGATTTGCAATGTGATTTTGGACTTTCCGATTGAATTTTCCTCGGAGTTCAGTATTTTTGTGATTTTACTTTTTTGCTTTACAATGTTCATAAACGCATTCACTCAACATGAATTTAAATCATCAAAAGAATCATCAATTCGTAAAAAAACCCAAATTCGAATACGGATTTTTCGTTTATAATCCGAATGATTATTGACAATTAATTTCATTTAACCAATCGTTTTATTTCATCTTAGAAAGGGTGATGAAAGTGTAAAATAATTTTCACCTCCAACTCAACTATTAAAATGACCGATGATTTGACTTGCGGATTCTAATCCTTAGTTCTGATCCGATCATCAATTTGCCTTAGTGGCCTTTAGATGACATAAATCAGATTATTATGTTATGGTATATGCCATTATGGAGATCCTGAACCAATTAGCGACAGAACAACCCACAAAAGTGTAGGACAGAAGGACAGGATAATTAATTGTAGCGTAGGATATCAATATGTTTCCCAGTTTAGTAATCTGATTAAATCGTCATTTAACAACAAAATAAACAACCCAATTGGTTATTAATCCTAGGTAAATGGGATTTATTTCTTACAAATCAATTCAGATGTACTTCAATGTTATTGGTATCAGCACAAGTGATTACGGTGTCTAATTTTATACATACAAACAAACACAGTTCATGTGATAAAACAATACCAAGATTGGACATGTTATTTAGTATCATACTTATATAAGTAATGAATTTAAATTTTAACGGCATCACAAACATTGGTTGTATCATTTGGCTTCTATTTGTCCAACATAAACCAAATAAAGAGAACAGATGAGGAGGACACCAACCCAATACATTAATTATTTAAAAACCATGGCAATAGTTATCGTTGTTTCACTGCCAATCATACCGTATCGTCTTATTTTTATACATATCAAAACTAATTTAAGACGTTGGATACATGTAATTTAGAGAAAAACGTAACGAAAAATAATTTACTTGACCAGCTCGAGAATGATGAAAAGAAATACATCAAAAATACCAAACTCCTAGGAAAACCCAAATCTAATCGCCCCAAACAAAATGGCTAATTCAAAAGCGCAAAAACATGAAACGAATGAATAAAACTGTAATATCAGATAATTTCTAATTAAGCAAATGGAGGATTCAAACTGGTTTTACAGCTAGCCATACCACTCACTTGTATGACAGTCGCTTGGAATTCATAATGAAATATAGATGTTGTCATTTACCACGAACTATATTAAGTATGCCACGAACACAGAATTCTTCAAAAAGTCAAACAATTGTATATAATATAAGTTACAACTGTCGATTTTGATTTGAGACAGTAAAATTTATAATAAAAGTTGCGGTGTTGAACTAGTATCAGCTTTCATGTAAATATATATCGCAGTATCACATTGCATTATATATTGATATGCTTTCCGATTAAGTTCTAAAATATGACCGTTGTCAAAACAGGAGCTGAAATGTTTGTTGAATTAACTTTAGACCTAAAATTTCTGTACATCGTACTTTCGAATAAGTCGAGAAATCTCAAGTTAATACATTGGTGACATAAGGCAGTTTTCTGCCCTTTGGTTGGGTGTCTCTGATGCATTCTCCATTTCCTTTCTCAATTTTATATATATTCTTAAACAGTTGTTGAAATTTACAAACACAATAATCAGGATAATCTGTCGATGTTCTCAATTCCCAATAATGAATAAAACTATAAGACAAACCACATGCAACTTATTGAAGTCCTTAGATTAGGACATGCGCATGAATTTCAGGTAAAACATTTTTTTGAAATTAAAAACATTTTAATGCAGGTTTATGATCTTTTATAATTTAGCATACTTACCTTACACAAGAACACCCCCTTATTTAATGCTGGCTTAGCTTCAGTATCCAGGTAGTATATGGCTTTTCCTTTTGTCTTCTATTAGGTGTACATGAGCATTTTATATACATATGTTCATAAGTCAAAGTTCATATAACTACATTGTCAACATGTCTCTGGATATTCATTGGTAGCCATTGTTATTTTAGGACGATTTTAGTCTATCAGAGGACCACATGCAGGTTGTCATTAAATATACAAAAATATCCTTCATTGCAACAATCGGAGAGAGGTGAGGTTATTATCCCAGTCACTGAAAGAAAGAGTATCTGGAATAATAACTTTTTTGCCGTCTGGTGTCTTAATTGTGCGGCGGTATTGGCGGTCAGAATGGTAACATTCCACCTCTTCTTGTTTCAGCTAAATTTCGGTTGCTGCCTCTGCTAAAAGAGGAATGAAAGATACTAAAGGGACAGTCAAACTCATAAATCTACAACAAACTGACAACTCCATGGCTAAAATGAAAAAGACAAACAGACAAACAATAGTCCACATGACACAAGTGACAACATAGAAAACTAAAGAATAAACAACACAAATCCCAGGCACCAAAAACTAGGGGTCATCTCAGGTGCTCCGGAAGGGTAAGCAGATCTTGCTCAACATTTGGCACCCATCGTGTTGCTTATGGGATAACAAATCCAGTAATTAGTCTTAATTCGGTAGACGTAAGGAACATATCCGATATCATTTGTGAAACGGTTATTCCATTACGTTCAACCAAGTCGTGATGGCGTTCGTAAAATTTACGAAGGAATGATTTCCACTTGCCCATTTGGAACTTTTGGTTTAATAGCTTCCTTGTGAACAGCAACCATCTATCAAGGAAATCATGATAGAAAATGCAAGCACGGGAATATCGTACTAATTGGGGATATATACCCCGTATGCAGGTGCTGCTTGAATGTTGCTACCTAGAAATCGAAAGTTCATGGAAAGCTGAAATCATCTCTTTTGTCGTAGAGTTTTGTTTTCAACCGACCCTCATTGTCAATTTCTAGATTTAAGTCAAGATATGAAGCTAACCTCACAAGTGACTACTTACTATAGATAAAAGTATTTCCACCTCCTTGTCTCAAAAATGCCTTCATTTCAGCCACAGATTTACTTTGTTGATCAATAACCGCCATTTTGAAATGAATCTGCATACAAAACATGTAACGAAGTACAAAATGGCATACAGTCGGTAATAGCATATTACTAAACATGAAAGCAATCATAGAACCAGTATCCTCTAGTCTTCTCAAGCTTTCTTCATATTTTTATATTCTAGCGTCAATCACTGAGGTGTCTTTTATAGACGAAACGGGCGTCTGGCGTAAATATAAAATTCCAATCCTGGTATCTATAATGGGTTTTTTCCACCACTTTTAGTATCACCATGAATACACATGAGGGTTGACAGACTTTCCCAGCTGGTATTCTTGGTAATCATAATGTTAAATTTTCTTCACGGTACTGGCGTTGTATATCATAGTTTATATTGTTCTTATAATTGTCTTTGTATGTTTATTTATGAATATTTGGCTCCTATTTCCTGTGTTAATACCTGTTGACGTGGCTCGATACTTATACATACAACCGTGCTATGGTTAACATACATACACGTATCAAAGAAGCACAAAAATGGCATACAGACTAAGCATATTAGTAAAAATTAATGACGGGATGTATAAGTACACAGCCACGTCATATGTGTAAAGTACACAGCCACGTCATATGTGTAACGAAGAACTAAACAGGCAAGCAATAATGCCATACCGTAGATTGCTTGATCTTATCTTGAATATGAATTAATTTGGATTTGACTCATAGTTTAAGTATCCACTAGTCTTCTCTTTCTGCCTTCACATTTTTTATACGAGCGTCACTGATGAGTCTACAGTAGACGAAACGGGCGTCTGGCGTAAATATTAAATTTTAATCTTGGTATCTGTTGCGAGTTTATTTTCACCACTTTAATTATCATCAAAAATACACCTGATGGTTGACAGACTTTCTTAGCTGATGGTCTTGGTAATCATAATCTTAATTTATTTTAACGGTACTGACGTTGTGTTTCACATTATTCTTATAATTGTCTAGTATATTAAAATTATTATGTACTCCTGTTTTTTTTTAGGTAATATATCCATTGACGCGATTTGGTACGTATTTTCCAACCGTGATGTGGGTAACATTCTAACACGTAACAAAGAAGCACTAAATGGCATACATACTAAGCACATAAATAAATATTAAAGACAAGAATATACAAATTTACCATAGTATAATAACAAAATGCCGGGATGTATGTAACGAAGAACTAAACTGGCAAACAGTAATGCAAAACCAGGGGTTGACAATAACTTTTGTAGGTTCTAGCCCTAGACTTTCAAATAGCCCGGTGAGTGGGCCAACGGTCCTCGAGTGAGCAGGCCATCGGCACGCGAACCTCAAAAGGGGGGGGGGGGGTAGGGGGCATGCACCCCTCAGAATTGCTATGAAATTTAGATGCAAAATCCCGCTTTCTGAGGCGCTTTAAGAAGATGTTTTCAGTCTGAAAAATAAGCATACTTTTTGATATCTTCATAACAAAAATATTTAAGACCAATTTCAGGAATTTGTTTATCAACAGTGCAGTATAACCTTGATTGCTCACCTGCTATAAATATGTGCTGCAGCTCAAAATAAGTTATTATATATGCATAATAATACATAATGTCAGTGGGAGCACTATGACATATAAGTATTAAATAGGAAAGTGAATGGAAATAAACTCATCATAGATACCAGGACTAAATTAAGTATAAACCAGACGCGCGTTTCGTCTACAAAAGATTCATCAAAAAGTGGGGAATGCGTCAAAGAAAAAACACACCCCTACCAGCGAGTAAAATTATGTTTCAGGACGACCAAACAGTCTTTTGTATATAGTGAGAAACCACATAACACCATGGTTATGTAAAAATTTCTTTCATCAATTTATCTTACAGGTGTACAGATGATTCAAATAAATATGCTGAAGATACCCAAGTTGACCTGGCAGCTGTGTGAAGTCTTAAAAAAAACCAACTTTTGCTTCTGTGGACGATAAATCTGTTGAATCATTAGATATAAACAGAAATTTATGGAACGCTGTTGATGATGGTGTCCTGCTCCTCCCTTCGACATCAGCTATAGGTAATTGTTGTTACAATTTGGACAATTTTTGTCATTCATGTAGGTCTCCCCTTTGGATTTATCCAATAGGGCTCTTCACGGTTAGTTCGGCCATTTTGGATAGGGGCAGATTTTTTTAAAAAGAAGTGGAAATAGATTGAAAGTATGGGAAATCCTATGCATGTTTCCAAGCAACTGCTCTGTGGTATTGATGTTTTCTCGTATTTATCACACCATTTTTACCTCAATTATGAAAATCTGCCCCTATCCAATATGGCCGAACTAACCGTGGAGAGCCTTATTGACAAAGGGGAACATAGTCTGTATATTGTCTTCCTGACTTTGCAATATAGTGTGCATTTTTAAATAACATTTTCAACTTAGATATTGCTGCCCTGTTCAAAAGCATTAGAGATTTAGCACCCTCTGATGCTTCCTTTGGCCCACTCTGGAAAGTTTTTTTTTATATGGCCATCAGCTTTGTCATGTAACAAAAGGGTGTCCAAACGAACATTTGTACACCCCTTCACAAATGGGCAACCCTTCTGAACATCAAATTCAGAACAAATTTTACAAAACATCTTAATTTGACTGTCATCGTAATTCAGCCAAGGAAACTTGGCTAACCGACTGTGCTGAAAAAAAACCTCTTTTCTTTTTGTAGTTTCTTATTCCGAAACGGTAGTCGAAAAAGATCGACTTTTATAATCGAAATTACCCTGCATACTGTAAATAAGTTCTTATGAATTAATTTGAATTTGACTCATAGTATCAATATCCATTATTCTTCTCAATTTACCTTCACATTTTTTATTCTAGCGTTAGTCACTGATGCGTCTTTTATAGACGAAACGTGCGTCTGGCGTTAATATAAAATTTCAATCCTGGTATCTATTATGAGTTTATTTCCTTCACTTATATTATCACCTTGAAAAACTGCTGATATTCTTGGTAATCATCATCTTAAATTTTCTTCACGGTACTGGCATTGTATATCATATTTCATAGTTTTCTTATAACTGTCTTTGCTTTTAACTTTTTTTATTGTTTGTGGTAATATCCATTTGACGTGGCTCGGTACTTATATATCCCATCATTGTGTTGTGCTATGATTAAGTTTGGTATAATTATCTTTTGTATTAAATGTTGTGCTTTCTCTACATACCTTTTCGTGTTTCATTGTTGATTAAACACAATGGCGTCTGCTGTACTCTTCTTTTTGACATTTTCACCTATTTAATTTAAACAGATTTATTTATAGTGGATTGGGAAACAAGTTTTGCAACTTATATTAATCCCTTTCCACTTTTTACCTGTTATGTCGTTGATTGGTATACACTTCATTGTTAAGGATCCATTAGACTGTTATGCGCCTGTCATACAAGTGCGAGGTTTACTTAGTTATAAACCAGGTTTGATCCACTAGTTTATACACAAGAAAACGGCTATACACAGTCGGGAATATGTTATTTGTTATCCATTCGTTTGATCTTTTTATTTTGTCCTTTGATTAGGGACTTTTAGTCTCGAATTTTCATAGGATGTCAGTAGGTGTGTTATTGTCCTTATTAAATCCTTAATTTTCCAATGCCTGATCAGCTTCTACAACGGCCTCATCCACTGGTATAGCATTCTACAAGATTTAATATCAGAAAATCCCAAAATCCCTATCCCGATAAATTTGTTCCCCAACTTTAAAGTTTCAATGCTTACGATTTAAACGTCTTGAGTAGGATTGATGTTCAAAGTCTTTTAGCGTATTAAAGCAATCCGAATATGTATTATCAATATTACCGTGACGTCAAGCTGCATATAAACATACTTGTTTACATATATCTTCAGTAGCCAGTTAGAAAATTTGCCAAATTCCAGTTCAAGTAATACAAGAATTTGGCCCGATTAGAAACTGGATGCACACGTTTGGGGGTAAACAGGGGTGTAAGGTTTTGTATATATACAACTTTTATAAAAAAAAAATCAAACGATATTTTCAAGTTGAAATTGAATGAATAAGTATTAGTACTTTAACAGAAAGAAATAATTTTCTACATGTACCTATCAAATTTGATCTTTTAGTTTGAATGAATGTTTTCTCGTGATCCCATTTATGCTGTGTATATATGGAAAAGTTTATTACTTTTCCTTGTCATCTTTGTATTGCCGTCCTATCTTTGTATTAACATTTCTCCCCATCCCTTTTTCACAGGCCGATACATTAATTCCCTAATAAAAAACATATTTTTTAAATTTGTTTAAGTCAGTGAGGCTTTCGCTGTCCTTAAGCACAATGTTTGTTTTTTTTCTGAAGGAAAGGCAAATAATGTTCGTCTTTGTGGAACTACAAAAGGGTTCTAATTGATATAATTTAAGAATTTTCTGTCATGAGGACTTTAAAAAAATCGTCTGCTATAGGAAGTTTATATATGTAATTAAATCAAAATGATCGTTTAATTAACGGTATAATTGAAGATCTGATCCGAGCTCAAAGCTTATCTCTAACTTACTGTTACATGTACTCTTATTGGTTTAATTGATTGTTGGTTGCTTAACCAGTGGCAAATACTTAATGCATATTAAGGGCTAGAACAAGTTCACAATAAATATAATAGGTAGGTCTTGTCATAATAGAGGTCATTTGGGATGATGGTCGGAGAAAAAAAAGTGACCTTAGTCACCTTTTGGGTTTGCTTGTACTCTGAACTGGATCTACTCTGTTTCTAGGTGCGATTCGGATTCAAGTAAAATGAAAATTGCATTTATGTCCAAGGTACAGTTTTTTGTCAAACCCGTTACATTTCAACAAAAATAATCCCGATTTCTTGAAGCGAAAAACGTAACTTTCCCGTATCCCAATATTTTTCTATCCCGAATACCCGATCTTTAAACAAGACAATCCAAATTTCCCGTTGCTAAAATCGGCCGATCCCGGCGTCCCGAAAATGGTATAGCCCCTCTCCCCCTCAGTACTTTCTTGTTGTTTAAATCTGCGTCATGACACTGATGAAATAATTAAGTGGGCAACATCTTCACTTTAACCTACTACCACTGTTGACCTATAACTTCAACCTTCCTATTGTATTTATTGTGAATAGGATGTCGTCTATATCTAGAACATGAATGATATTTATCAATCGTCATTAGAAAAACATTCATATTTGATACTTAAATTTATAAATCATAAAAAATCAGGCTATTGTTTCACAAAAAAATCGTAGAAATGTTACTAAGCGAGTTTATGAGTTTTCCAATACTAATAAGTGATTTATAATAGAATTTTTTTTTTAGTATTCAGGAATCAACTTTTAGAGATCCTTATTAAAATCTCTGCCACTAAAGAGTTTTGACTAATCACTTGCTTATTTATATGAAGAAATCAATTTTCAATATTAAATAATGATGATCTTGTACCAAATAAAACCTTTGTTAGAATATGATTTCGTATTATTCAAATGTACTATTATATAACTATTTATGTATTTCTCTGTCCTGAGTGGTTTTGGAAGTTGTATCAATGTGTACTGTATTTCTGTCTTTTTTGTAATTTTTGCGGTATGAATAGCCATAAAACCAGGTTTAACCCACTGTTTTTTCTTAAATGTCCTGAACTTAGTCAATAATATGACAGTTATCTAACAGCTTGTTTTTATGTTTGTTGCATTTTGGTGCAACAGTTTTAAAACAATCAATCTAAGGTAACGAGAGCCATGGTGTAGTGGTTAGTGCATCGGACTACTAACACAAATGTTCCTGGTTCGATTCCCATTCGGGATGAAAATTTCAGGAGCTCAATTTTCGGCTCTCCAATGACACCATTTGCGAATATGGTCTTAAGGAAGCGATGATAGTCCGTCCATTATATCGTGCCGAATTCTGTCAAAAAAGCTCACATAAGTTCGGCCTTAAAAGTAAAAGTAATAATACTATAACACATTATTAAGATGATAAGCACAAAATACTTAATCTGAAAGGAATTATTTTACATTTATCTTATTTTCAAACATTAAAAAATACAATAATTGAGTAACTGTCAGAAAATACTGACCCTAACAATTATTTTAATATATAATGCATTGACAAACTGCATCCACAGTGACTCAGTGATACCAGTATAAACAACTAGATCTACAGTTAAAAATAATGACGACTATCCCTTCGTTTAAATTGGTTTGTTTATAAAAACCGGTATATATTATGACATTGAATTAACATAAAGTATATAATATTAATATTTGTAGGCATCAAATTATTATTTTAATGATAATGCGAACAAATATTTATCAGCTCATCAGAAGACATAAGTAAATAAGGTAATTCAAAACCACCTTAAATCTTTTCATGTTAAAAAAGCGGGACGAAAGATACCAAAGGGACAGTCAAACTCATAAATCTAAAACAAACTGACAACGCCATGGCTAAAAATGAAAAAGACAAATAGAAAAACAATAGTATACATGACACAACATAGAAAACTAAAGAATAAACAACACGAACCCCACCAAAAACTAGGGGTGATCTCGGGTGCTCCGGAAGGGTTAGCAGATTCTGCTCCACATGTGGCACCCGTCGTGTTGCTTATGTGATTACAAATCCGGTAAATAGTATAATTCGGTAGGTCACATTCATGAAAGGGATTCAACCTTTCTAATCCTTTTAGATTTACCCTCCCCCTTTTGATAGGGCCTTAAGTTGTCATGGTTGACAACTGTACAATTTCCAGTGCTATCCAGCGGATTTTTTTCTGCAAAGAAATAAATAGAGTTGGTGCCTTTTTGTTGTTGTTGAGTACATAATTTTAAAGCAATATCATTTGTATTCAATGTACATTTTTGTGCAAATTAAAACATTCATAGCCTGTAGAGAGTCAATTAAATTAAGGGCCGGCTCCAAGTCTTCATCCTCAATTGTTTGTGGGTTTTTATTACGGGTCATAACACAGAGGCGGTAGAAAAATAAGCAATCTGACTAGGTTGATGGCATTCCTCTAGTTGACACATTGTGTACCCATTTTCATTCCGACACACACACACGCATGTTCCTATATACATCATCAGCATTTGATTTTCTGCCACTTTGTTCACCTGCGTTAATATACTCGATGGTATGTTTTGACATTTTCTATCAATCTCTGATTTTTCTTCATTTTTATTACCCAAGCCATATCTGATGAAGGTGTACCCGAAGTCAATTTAGAATCTCTCGAAAATGTGGCATGTACGGCAATATTTAAGCAAGACTACTTCCACTTTATTCTGATCTTGCCATAATTTGATTATTTATTTTACTTGATCTGGTAGTTTCCCAGAAAAATATGGGACTCGAGACCAGGGGTTGAAGTCATAAAACTTCATTTTGGCATTTTGATTGGTTGCTTTTTGAGTATGAGTAAAAAAAACTGACTCGAAAGTTTAATGACTTCAAGGCCAGAGCAAGTCTGGAACACTCTTGAACATGAGAATACATCAAAAGATTTTTGCATAGGTTCATTGATGTTGCTTTCTACATGAACATTCTTTATAAAAATGCTTCCTGCTTCCTTTTTTGGAACAACAAAACTTTGGCATACCGGCAATATCCTCTTTGAAATATACTTAAAGGCCACTTAGATATTGCTTCTTGAAGCCAACGTACAGAAGCCTTCCGCACTTTGTATTGTACATTTTTTTCTGTTTAATAGCCAGGTCATCACACCGTTTTATCGTTCCACCTATGCCATCACACACACTTTTTTCCGCTACCCTCCTCAAAGTAATTCCATGTTCAATCAACTCTGAAATGATCTTTGAGCTTTTTATAAGAGAAGATATGTTTATTTTGGTACTGAGATGTTGGGCTATCTGTGAAAAGTGAATGCTTTTAAGCCTGTAAAATTTAAAATTCTTCATACATCATACCATGTGCTTTCTTCACTAAAAAACACTACATTGTACATCTTGATTGAGTGTTACTTATATTGATTGGTCAATACTTTTTAAGGGGTCGACCTTAGAAATAGATGCTGTAACTGCTTAATATTATAATCGATGTATTTGCTTAAATATGAAGACATTGATAAATAAACGAGGACATGTATTTATTCAATGCTGTCACAAATAACAATAGAAAACAAAAACGTAAAAAAAAAAGTTAGTGAAAACAAGTTCAATATAAACATCAATATTTTTGTAAATTTTCGAAAGTGTGCTGAACGGAATATATCAAAATTAAAGCCATATATAGCAGGTGAATAAATCTTTAATTATATCAACCACAGCTTCTTCACTCACAGAGTAAATAAGCAAGGACGAGGACAAGTATCTTTTCAGACTATTGTCATTCTTTATTAGTTAAATACTGAAAAGTAATTGCAGTATCTATAATGAGTTTATTTACAACCACTGGGTCGATGCCACTGCTGGTGGAGATATATTTCCCCGAGGATATCACAAGCCCGGTGTGTTGACATGCATTAATTGTCATTGATATGGTAATATTTATAAATTTACTGTTTACAAATTTTTGAATTTTATTTAGATACTTAGGTTTTTCTACCTCAGGCATAGATTACCTTAGCTGTATTTGGCAAAACTTCTAGGAATTTTGGTCCTCAATGCTCTTCAACTTCGTACTTTATTTGGCCTTTTTTTTTTTTTTTTTTTTTTTTTAACATTTTTGGATTTGAGCGTCACTGATGAGTCTGTTGTAGACGAAACGCGCGTCTGGCGTATAAACTAAATTTGGTCCTGGTATCTATGAGGAGTTTATTTACAACCACTGGGTCGATGCCACTGCTGGTGGAGATTTATTTCCCCGAGGGTATCACAAGCCCAGTAGTCAGCACATTTTCATTGATATGGTAATATTTATAAATTTACTGTTTCCAAATTTTTTGAAATACTTTAGAATTTTGGTTCTCAACTTCTTACTTTATTTGGCTTTTATTTAAAAGTGGGAACAGCATGGCTGTAATAGGGTTGTTCCTGATGATGTCCACTATTTCCATTATTTTCACTTGGCCATGCTCCGAACAATCATACATATATGTGCGAACACATGGGTATAGTGTTACAGAAATGTTTGCCCAATGGGCACCCTGTATTTCATTTTGTGAAAAGCATGAAATTTTCTCTACAGGGTCAATAACCAAGATTTATTATTCATGTTATATAAATGTTTCATTGTGAGTTTTTTTCGAAGACTCAGAAAACTGTTCATATTGCAACAAAGATGTGTTTTCTTCATTCCACTGTCTCCATAGTCCTAGTCATATGTTTATCTTCTATAGTCGCCGTCACGTAACATTGGTACCATAAAAGGGGGACGAAAGATACCAGAGGGACAGTTAAACTCACAAATCCACAATAAACTTACATCGCCCTTATTTTGGTTGAAAAATTTTAAACAAACAGCCGCATTCATTCAATATAACGTTTTTCAATTAGCGGAATCAAATATCATTCCAAAAATCAAATGCTGTCCTACCTTTTATTGTGTTTGCACTGTATAATCCTGATCTTCACGTAATCCAAGATTATTTTGTATGGTTGAATCCGACATTGTTATTACCGTAAGTGATGCTGTGAAGTTCCACGTGCTGTCTATTTTCTTGGGTCTCCCGGAGCTTTTCATCATCTTAATTGTTTAAATTGAAAGGAAAGAAAAGGACTGTAATTTGTGTTCCGACATGAAAATCGGCAGACGACGAAGAAGAAAAAATCGAGTGTTCACGTTGCGCGAAGTGACTGCAAAAGTTTGTGTTCGTAGACAAGAATATCAACTTTTGCAGTATGACTTTTTTATAATTGTTTTGTAAATTATGATAAAGAAAAATAGTATTGGCACTTTTATTTCATATATTAGTTCAATATATTTTTACACAACAACACATCATTTAATAAAAAAAAAAAGAATTAATTAATAATTGTTTATTTTAAGTACCATGGTGCAAAAATGGTATACCAAATAATGTGTCATTAACCACGGGTTGCAAGCTAACATTACTTATCATTTATATTAATAGAATTATGACGACTGGATCTCATCAGCTGTCTTGCAATTACATATTTTGGAAAATTCATCTGCGCGATCATAAGATTTCGAGGGAGATTAGCCGTAAGACATTGTAATGCATGATACTGGTTTCTGATTGGTTTATTGACATGTTCTTCAAACTCATAAAGTTGTGGTTTACAAGACTAAGTGTGTTTTTTTTTATTATTTAAAACTGGCTCTACCACTGGATTTTGAAACAAAGTTCATTCTTTGTCCATCGTCGGTATTTACTCAATACCATTCATCATATTGTAAAGGGCCATTGTCAACAGGAAATAACAAGTTTACGTCAAAGTGGTCATTAACATCTTTCACAAAAGCATTCGGACTTTCAAAATTAATTATACCGATTTTATGTAGACCGCATACTTTTATAGCCATGTTTTAGTGCTTAATGCATTAGCATAAGTTACGATTAGCATATGAAACTAATAAGATATTGGTTGGACGATATATACAAAATCTTGAATAAAAAAGTTTGATAATAAATTTTTTTGACATAAACATTTTATGTGATCTGATAAAATTCTCTTGTTTCTGCTGAACGCTTCCAGTTCTATAATCTGCTTGTGTTGGCATTACGAAATTGTAAACTTTAGATACAACTTCCTATTTGAGCAATGTGGCTTGCATTGACAGTCATGCATGTGTTACATGTATTATATAACGTTAACAAGCACAAATTGCCACCATAATAGGGCCAAAGGCATAAGAAATAAATTAAAGCAGTAAGAAGTATTTTTACATTGGGTTATGTTTAAAGAATATTCACAATCAATGTTCAGAAAAATTGAAAGAATAAGATTAATTTAATAGATGTGTATCTATTTTAGTACTATATTTCAGCTTTTTTCTCTTAATGTCAAGGACTATTATTACGGTATTCTCCTTTTTTCTCAAATTATAACCTATGTGTGCTGATATGGATGGTGGTATACCACTCTTTCTTCTAGCCAAAGTCAGACAATTTTTTAAAATAGTTCAAATGATGTTCACTAATGATATACTTCTCTGTTTACCACTACGCTATTAAATAATAATGACGTTTGAGGTTGAACGTATATATCAGATACACTCACTATAGATACTAGTATTCACAAAACTATCGTAACGTTACAACTTTGCGATATCGTAAGTTGTAACTTGTAGTCATGAAAGAAACTTGCGATTCGAGATGTTGTAAATAAAGGCAACAGTAGTATACCGCTGTTCAAAACTCATAGACTTACGACTGCTTGAGGCCTGTCATAAGTTGCAAAGTTACTATTGCAAATATGGCGGCAGCGCTAATATTGAGAAAAAAACGATAGATTCTTGTGTAAATTCACATTGCGATAAGACGTGTCACGGTACTTGTTCATCCCAAATTCATGTATTTGGTTTTGATGTTATATTTGTTATTCTCGTGGGATTTTGTCTGATGCTTGGTCTGTTTGTGTTACATTTTAGTGTTGTGTCGTTGTTCTCCTCTTGTATTTAATGCGTTTCCCGCAGTTTTAGTTTGTTACATCGATTTAGTTTTTTATCCATGGATTTGTGAGTTTTGAACAGCGGTATACTACTGTTGCCTTTATTTAGAATATGTCCACTTTCTTTTTATTTCTTCTTTTGATCTTTTAACTTGTGACCCCGCGTTTACCTCCTCAACAATCCATGTCCGTGTTGTTCAAACTGGAAAATAGCAATTTTTGTCTTTGGTGTATACCGTCCGTTAATGCCTTCAGTTCATCCTTCATAAAATTTGGCCTTCTTGGCGTTGACATGTTGGGTTTTGACGGTTCGACCAGGTCAACTAGCATATATATAGTCAAAGCGGTTCACGAATGTATTTTTTTCCGGAAAATAATTTCTGTAGTAATCTGTATAATCTGTATACACAATATTGTAACATGTAAATCTAACCATTTATTATTATTATTAATTTACTGAACAATCTCCCTGTTTATTCAGTAAAACTAACGCTTCAGGGATGCCCTGTCAAATGCTGTAGACATGGTATTAATTATAACAGCAATAGTGCAATAAATCAGATTTTAGATAAAAAAAAAAATAAAAAAAAAAATGACGTCATACATTATTTTCTTTTGACGTCGACATTTTTTTTATAGATGTCGGTGGGTCACTCCAATTCAACCCTCCTAAGTGTTGCAAGTTGATTGGGGCTTGTTTTAGACTACACAAGGCATGTAGTGATGGTCTGCCAGTGCCTGAGGATGAGGATATCATAACATTATAAATGATGACCAAACAAATACTGAGGCAATTGCTATAAGGAGAAGATTAATACAGCGATTTTGAGTCAATATAAATTTTGGATAACACTGATTATACAGGGATAAATTTTTCAAAATACCAAAAAAAAAAAAAAAAAAATTCAGAAAATTTAATGACTGGAGACAATCACTGGAGATCTATCCCGTACTGCTTTTCTCTGTGCTGTGACGCTCTTATGGCTTCTAGGGCCACAGTAGACCTCTGCATTTCCATCATCTGCTCCATAATCTTTAGTTTTTGGGCTCTATACTCCTCTACTTTTTGGATTTTACTTGCTTTAAGTATGAAATACCTCTCAGAGGAAGCATTTTCTTTACTGATGGCAGCTGTTAAAAAAACCAAATATATAGTTAAAGCATTAATAGTGAAAAGAAAAATACTTAAAGTTTAAACATTTTTGTTACATTTTATAATTTTTTGTTTTGTAAACTGTCATTTCTGCCAACAAAGTTGTATTGATTAACACTAAAATTATACCGATTTTTAAATGCTATATTCAAAGTTTTGTTTTGGGTGCCATGTGTGAGATCATATAATTACCAGCAACAGATCAAATTTGAGTTGCATGTTGATAAAGTTAAATTAGTGATATTCATGGCCCTTAATATATTAAGATTGCAAAAAATGTTTATTTTTGACAGCCAATAGGGGATACTGTATTGCACAAGAAATACTCTCAGAATTATTGATGATTTTATTTATTTTTATGGCAAAAGCACAATATGATTACCTCTTTTCTTCACATTTGATGCAAAAGATAAATTAGCACTAATACTACTGGTTTCTGACTGTGAACCAACATCTGTAAATATAAAAAATTAAGACACAATTAACCATCATATAAGTATAAGATTATTATTTTAAAATATGAAACAGTTTGCTGATTTCACTCCTTTTTTGGTGGAATTTTGTTGCATTTATCTTATAAATTAAATTTACTATTTTTTTATAACATGGTTCTGGTAGTTGTTGTCTCTTAAATACATATATCAACTTTGATAAGTGAGCAACTAAAAATATTCAATGATTGGATCTTCATTTGGGACATACTTACATAATATATCAAAAAGAAGATGTGGTATAATAGCCAATGAGACAACTATCCACAAAAGACCAAAATGACACACATATTAACAACTATAGGTCACCGTACGGTCTTCAACTATGAGCAAAGCCCATACCGCATAGTCAGCTATAAAAAGCTCTGATAAGACAATGTAAAACAATTCAAACGAGAAAACTAACGGCCTTATTTATCCAAAAAAAATAAACGAAAAACAAATATGTAACACATAAACAAACGACAACCACTGAATTACAGGCTCCTGACTTGGGATAGGCACATACATAAATAATGTGGCGGTGTTAAAGTTATTGGAAAACTGGTCATTATCGTGATATATGGACTGCCCACAGGACAGTGGTATAGACTAAGACACCGATATAGTCTAATAACTATAATAGACTGTGCAATATTTTGGAATAGCTTAAAGATTTGATACAGAAAAAAACAGGGCCAATACAGAAAAAAGTGTGAAAAATGCTGTATTGTCCAATCAAATGCTATAAAAAATGAGAATTGTGGTGGTCTTTATATATAAATGACCCTAAACAAAAATACCTTCATTAAAATCATCTGTTGGGGTTCTATCTACTAGCATTTCATCCACTGACTGTATCAGGTATCCTGTTGAGCTACACATAGAAAAAAGCATTCTCTGAAATTGAGTCTGAATATGAATAAAGAACATTTAAAACAATAAAAAATTTGTATAATAGATTCATTTACCCTTAGAATATATATTCCCCAATATTTTATAGTGACTTGGAATTAAATGTTCCAGAAATTTCTTAGTCTCAAGGTGCATCTTTTTGCTTGGTCAAGGACCGTACATGTATTAGTCTTATAACCTAAATGAAATAGAAGGGGTTAAACTATTTAGATTTGTAGACCTATAAAGAAGAAGATGTGGTATGATTGACACAAGGAGACTGTCTATTAACAGTTTACAGGATGGAAAGTTGAAGCTATTACTACTTCTATATCAAGTAACCATAATTTAAATAGTGGCTGTCATGAATAGAATGGAAATAAATCTAGTCCTTGATCTTTAACTGGTCAGGTTATATGGCGTTGTCAGTTTATTTTCGATTGATGAGTTTGACTATCCCTTTGTTTTTTTTTTCCTCCATCTTTTTTAACTATGTAACAAATATGATATCAAATTAATGTCTTTGGCCAGCATGACAGTGGAAAATGTGGAAAACTGAAAAATAGCGGTACAAAAGTGTAAAAATATGTTATTTTTTCACGCTTGACATCTGCAATCTTAGGACATAATACATTAGTCATGTTAATATAATATTAGTCTAATTATCAAAGCAAATTTCATATATTCATATAGTGGGCTATATGTGGAGAGTTGTCTGATTGGCAATCATACCACAGCTTGTTTTTTTATTTATCTTTAGGAAGTTTAAATCTATTCACAGGTTAAAAAAAAGTTGCACTTTCGAAAAAATGAACAGACAAGTTGATTTCCTTACACTGCAGTATTATAACTAGATACATTGTGTACCTATCATATCGCCTATAAAAAAAACCTTCAAAATATATAACTATGTTAAACATACTGAAATATCTTTAAGTTACACTGGGTGCATTTCTTCAACCTAAATCTGTAACATGTTATAGTATAATGTTTTGAAATCAGAAACATAATTTAAGGTAATATAAAAACAAAATGTTTTTTAAAAACAAAACAGCTTTTACCTCTAATCTTTAACTGTAGCCCCCTACCCTAGTCCTTACACAACCTCGTACTCTTACCCTTAACCAACCTTTAAACCTAACCTTCCCTGTTATCCTATCCATACCTCTAACCTGAACCCTGCATAGAAAAAACAACATTTATTACATTTTATGTAATTTTCCTAGAACAGGTTTTGAACAAACAAAGCTCTCAAAATTGGGACACCAATCTATCAACAAATTAAACAAATTTGGATTGATATCATTGATGGCATCTTTTCCAGAATGTGTTAGGTTATCAGTTATTTGTGAATAAACTTAGTTGCTGTTTTTTGTTTGTTATTACTGGTATATCACTAGGTCCAACTTTCTGTTTAAATATTTGGGCATCTCTTTCGTTGGAGGCCACATAGTATTTAAGTGTTTGACCATCAATAAACTGGTGGTACCTTGCTGGTATTAATGTTGCTATTGGACCATCAACTCTCTCTAAATAGCCATTATCATCTGAAATGACCCATAAAAAAATTGATAAATTATACAGGGACTTTTTGTTTCATTTAATTTTGAAATATTTTCATGATTAATATATTATTGCACAGCTACAAATCAAAGTGTGACAGAAAGAAAGACAGAAGTACAGACAAGAGTAATGTAGATAAAATTGAACAAAGATTTTCTTAACGTGTTAAGTAAAAATTGATCACCCCCACTTGGTTAGTACCTATATCCGCTGCACCGATAATACACAGTGAAATAATATAAGATACATTGTTAACTAGAAAGTTTCTTTTAAGATATGACAATGTATGAGATGCGCTGGTCATTGTTCATAGTGATGGTGTTAATTCTAATGACGTATGTTTCGCATGTTTCGGTATCATGTTTTTGATTCACTTAAAAGAAACGGTGGAACATAAAAATGGTTTTGGAAACATGTTTCTTATTCCCGTAAAAGAAATGCGCCCCAGGATTACATGCAGACATAAAGAGTTGTGTAAAGGCTGGTTTATCAGTGTTTTCCCATTGATGACATTCACCTATCACAAATTAACGTATTAATGATTGTTGTTTTTTTAGTTAATCCCCTCGGTTTACATGTCCAATGACCTCTAACATGTGTTCAATTCTATAGTAATAACAAACCATTTGATTTTGGTTGTCCTCCAACTGCACCACTACCACAACTTATTTCAACAGATGTGTCTGAGGTGTCAAAACCACCCTCAATTCCTTCAACCATTGTTTTTGTGAAGGTTGCTATAATCTAATTCAATAATTAAATTTCAAAATTTATAGTTAGATGATTCTTATACAATTTGCATACATAGATATATTTATTAGGGAGTAAGCAATATGATTGGTAAAAAAAATCACTGTCATGTAACATTCATCATCAAAACATACAAAATAAACAGTTGCACTGATAAACCAGTATTGGACAATCATATACATGATATAGAAATTGTTTTTTATAAGTAAAATTTGCAAAAGAAAGCATAAAATATTGCCTTCAAATTGAATTGTTAAATTCCATTAACTCTGAAACAACAAATAAATCAAAAGTGAGCTTCTTACATCATACCCACAATAATGTAAAGTTTCAAGGAAATAAATTTAGGCATACTATAAGTAACTTGCAAATTGTGAAAGTGTTTTTGAGGTATTATCCAAAAAAATGATGACGGACTGACAGAAAGACGACGGACTGACAGAAAGACAATGGTAAACCATAATTAGCTTAGTCTCATGGGCAATTATACCTAATCTTCTTATATATGTGTGTACTCACATTTTTTCCCCATGATATTAAGGTATCCTCTGGTGGTGGTCCTCGTCCTGTTTTGTTGACTACCTGGGGTCTAAAAGCCTCCTTCTTCTTTGCCAGGCTTTGTATGTCATATAAGCATATCACTATAGTCGACAGGTTAACATTAGAGAGAATCCAGTGTGTCATTTATAATTCTAATAAATTGGCACAATTTTCGAAGTTAAGATTTCTGTTTTTGGTTGAAAATAGCATTACAGTTCGTTAGGTATTTCTTGTCAATAAGTAGTGTTCTATCTGTCAAGAGACTGCTGCATTCCATTATATAATGGTATTCGTCACCTATAGCAACTCTGCACAACGGACACTTTCTCTGTTCTCGGGGAACGTTTTGCCATCTACCATTTTCAATCGGCAGTTTATGGTTCATTGTTCTAAACCGCGACATTGTTATTACATCTTTATCATCAAGCACGTTAAGGTAGTGTTCGAAATTGTGTGATGTCTTGTATAGGTGATAACTCAGGGTTTTAGGCGAATCCTTTACCTATCCTGACCATGTTTTTGTAAATTGATCTTCTAGTCTTTGTTTAATTATCGATTTAATGTTAGGTGATGTGTTTTGGAATGACCATAAGCAAGAGAATCCACAATTGTCTAGAATACTTTTCATCTTGTCTATCGATCGCGATCGAAATGTTGTTTCTTGTGCCAACTTGAAAAGGTATCTAAACATTACAGCAGCGAGCCTACTTTCTTTACCGGTAATCAACTTTGTCCAATAAGATACAATTCTAGTTTTTATATCTATTTCTAGGGGATACCGACCCAGTTGTCCATAATAAAGAAAACATATGACTAAGACTTATGCTGGGAACAACAAAGGAAAAATCTTTCCGTCGGAAAAAAATGAAGTAAAACAAGTTAAAAAAACCGAACATAAATGACAGGAAACCTGTCAACCACCGTCTTACATGCAGTTGACAATTAAACAACAACTATCTATACAATATATAGTGCATAATGGAATTTACAGACGTGCGCATTGCTGCATCACTCGTTTTTGATGGCTGCTTAGAGAGTTTTCACAAAAATGCGTCGGACTAAAACATGCTCCCAAAACAACATGTATACGGGACTTATATAATCTGTTATAGTAAAGTAAAAAGTTTAAAATTGTATACAATATTGTAAACTTAAAGAAAAGTTTTCAAGTTTTATTTTAATACATATAAATATAAGTCCCAGCGTACTTTGAATTGCATAAATATAATCAACAATAACGCAATGTAACCGTATAGACACCTTAAATTATTATACTTCACGTTAAAATGCAATACTTTGATTGGCTAATATGAGGGTGTTAATTTACTCTATCACATTACATGAAGTAATTAGATACGATGCTTACGTTTTGGCTCTGATTTTATTATTTGACTATCAAAATATTTTTTTTTAAACATCTTGCCTTTTTTTATATATATAATATCCTTAACGTTGTTATGTACGTGACGTCATAGAAAATGCTTTTAAAATATAATTAATCTGTAAAAGACTGAAAGTATAGGACATTAAGTATAATAAATTAAATAACACATAGCTGAGAGGGTACCCCTCGAAAAAGCAATGTCAACCTTGGCTTCGCCGCGGCTATATATATGTGTTATTTATATATTCGTAATTAATCGGTTCCTTACCCATTCTGGAAATTAGTTTCCAATGTAACAATAATTTTGGTATCGTAGTTACATTTCCATGTACAATAACCATAGCCAGTGCCTTTTACAAAAGGCTACAATGAAATGGTTTGAACTGCGTTGGCGTATTAAATTATAATCCTGGTACCTTTGATAACTATATTCATATCTGCTAGATACTAAATCATGTAAAAATGCAAAGCCAAACATGTAATATAGGATGTATGTCTTATAGAAAGCTGACAATTTGAATCAAAATTTATTTATGCTCTTTTACCTGAGTACTGACTATAAAGTCCCACCTAGCAACAATTTTTCATTGTGGATTGAATTAGATACTAACTTTCCGTCGATATTTCATTAATACTAGGTCTTTCCATTTTTCTGTGGAAAGACATATTGATTGTGTTCTGAATATTATTATTATCGGTTTTTTTCTTTTCTTCCGCCCCTTTATTTTTCTTACAGGGTGCCTTAGAAGAAACTTCCCCAAATATATTAATAAAATTATGTCTGTCCAATTTGCAGACAATAGTAGACGATATTTTTTCTAATAAAGTTTTCATTCGAATAGCCTAAATAGTAACAATACTTCAATACCCGAACATTTCCGAAGTTTTCCCGAATCTGAATCACCACTATCACATACATCGTCATCACCATCACTGATCATCACCTTCATCAACAAACACGTATAATATTGTGACCATTGCATATAATGTTGTGACTACTGCATATAATGTTCCGACAACTGCATATAATGCTATCACGACTGCATATAATGTTGAGACCACTGCACATAGGTTGTGTCCATTGCATTAAATGTTGTGACCACTGCATATATTGTTATGACCACTGCATATAATGTTGTGACCACTGCATATAGTGGTGTGATCACTGTATATAATAATGATCATCAACATAAGGCAGTCATGGTGTTCCATATTACTTCTAATTTGTTAGTTTGGCTGTTCACCTAAATGGTTGGCCGCTAAATATTAAGCAAGTGAAGTCCGGCAAAAGTTTAGAACAAATAGTTATAAAATTAGAGTAAACTATCCAACATAGAATAAATTTTGCCCGTTACGACTAGTAAAATTGCAATTCGCTATTGTGTAAACCAAATACTAGTAGTTCTTAATAGATTATTTTTTGTCCATCTGATGAGTTAAGCCTTTTCCAACTGATTTTTATAGTTCGATCTTATGTTGTACTGTTAAACCACTGTCCCAGGTTAGGACGAGGGTTGGGATCCCGCTAAGATGTTTAACTCCGCCACATTATTCATGTATGAGCCTGTCCAAGTCAGGAGCCTGTAATTCAGTGGTTGTCGTTTGTTTATGTGTTACATATTTGTTTTTCGTTTATTTTTTTAACATAAATAAGGCCGTTAGTTTTCCCATTTGAATTGTTTACATTGTCTTATCGGGGCCTTTTATAGCTGACTATGCGGTATGGGCTTATCTCATTGTTAAAGGCCGTACGGTGACCTATAGTTGTTAATGTCTGCGTCATTTTGGTCTTTTGTGGATAGTTTTCTCATTGGCTATCATACCACATCTTCTTTTTTATATTAGCCCTTGTTAGAGATCTTTTACTGTAAGAATAATAATAATTATGTTTAATATAGATTTAGGTAGGTTAAGATTTTTTTAAGATGGAAAACCTTACACCTTATGTAATGTCCGATTTGATAAAAGAAATAAGGCATCTTTTCAAATATTTTTTTTCAATTTAAAATGATTCAATTCGTTTTGTTCTTACTGAAGAAGGGTCATAAGCAAAGTGTTCCTATTTATAAATTAAGTATCAGCTTTTCATGATATATTAACTATTTTATTAAGTTTTTCTCCGCATTGATCCCGTCTGCCTCTGGTTTTCTATTCTTCATAGATTAAAAATGTTCATTTTGTTCTGTTTCGTATGATTTCGTTTTGTTTTCGATTCAAGGTTTTTACATATTTCGTTTGGTTCTATTGTGTTTGGTTTTGTTTTTGTTTAGTTTCGTTTATGGTCTCTCCGTTTTATTGCGTTCCACACTTTACATGCAGGTACCTCAAACGCGATAGTGAAACAAATTTTCCCTTTTCTATTCTAAAAATGGAAAAAAAATTGAAGCTTCAAAAAGAGATATAATCAAAACTGCTCGTCAAGTCTAGTTTCAAAGTTTGGTTAAATATCTAAACCTGTTGATTTTGAAACGAATGTTAGAATTTAAGTTTTTGATGAAATTTTCGAAAAAATCATAAAGTTACTAGAATACTTGATATCTTTCAATACTTTGATAAAACAAGTGAAACTGCGAGCTACTGCTCACTGATGATAACCCCGCCGCAAGTGGATAATATTAATAGTGTAAAATTATGCAAGTGTTCGGTAAACAGGAAGTTGTCGAGTGATGAATGTGAAAACGCATCACACGGTATAGCTGACTTATATAAATCCTGAAACCAAATTTCAGAAATCCTTGTATTGTAGTTCCTGGGAAAAATGTGACGAAAATTTTCAACTTGGCTATCATGTGTAAAATCATACAAGTGTTCGGTAAACAGGAAGTTGTCGAGTGATGAATCTGAAAATGCATCACACGGTATAACTGACTTATATAAATCCTGAAACCAAATTTCAGAAATCCTTGTATTGTAGTTCCTGAGAAAAATGTGACGAAAGTTTCATGGGACGGACTGACTGACGGACGGACTGACGGACGGACGGACAGACAGAGGTAAAACAGTATACCCCCCCCCCCTTTTTCAAAGCGGGGGTATAAAAAATCCCGGTCCAAAAACTTAAATTTGAAAACATTTTTAATTTTGAGTTTAACACGGATTGCTCTAGTGCATTTAATATGACATCATATATTGAAAGTGTTTGAATTAAGATTAAAATTGGATTTCAGATCGGGCACTTGCTGAACAAAATTCTCCTCTGTTACGTAAAATGATTGTTCTGTAGATTTACGACATTAGCAACTGCGAGAAACTTGCAACAGTACTACGACAACGTTGGGGAATTCAAATTACGACATATCGTATGCATGTCGTATATTTACGATAAATAATTACGATACGACATGTTGTATCTTATCTTTAGTGAATACAGGGCCAGGAATACATTTTGTATATACACCAGACGCGCGTTTTGTCTATAAAAGACTCATCAGTTACGCTCGAACCCTAAAACGTATTTGTACTAATCGACACGCTGGACCAGAATTTTTATGTCCAACTTTGACTATGACGTAGGGTTAAAACCGAAGACCCTTCAACAAAGACAAATTTAGTAAGTACAACATTTATACGTCGTATCAAAAATATTTCCGACTTTGTAAGGTTTCAGAGGGGATGCGGATCAATGCATTCGGTCTTTTTTTTTTTAAAGTATAGATGATTGTATTAGTCTTGATATCAGTTGGAATTGTTGAGTCTAAAACTAACACGTACAGTTAATAAAACCTGTACCTGTATATACTAACGTATATCCACAACAACTACAAATTATATAAACTTGATAAACATGTTTCTCCATTTGAGCTATGTTTTATCTTTTCAATTTTAGCATATAATTAGGACGTGTTATGACTTCCAATAAGGCGACTAACAACTACAGTTCAAATGAAATGGATGTATTATAGTTATATTTTTGACCATTCTTTGTCGTCAGTTTGATTTGATATTTGTTTACCGGATTCATAGTAACCTTTTAAAAATACAACTTTTGTAACTACTTTGTACACTACCGATGTATATGATTGCTGCCATTTTGTGTATTTAACCAAGTTTTTGATTTCGACCATTTTGTTTTAGTTTTGAATGATGAGTTAAGCCAGAAAGCTCTCATACTTGGTTGCATTGTTACAAATGTAGCCATTGTGTTTATGTGACCATAATGTGCCGTTCATTTTGACTGACGGAGTTTTTGTTGTTGGCAGTTGTATTCCAAGTATAAAGCAAAAGAAGAAAGACACTTCAGTACGTAGTAGCAATCTTGTATAAGTCATATTTATTTGTGGATAATTTTTTTGATAACTGTATATCAAGAATCGGCAAAATAGAAATGATAACTCATTTTATAAATAGCACAGAATAACATTTACACCAATATAAAACAACACAATTCTGTATTAAGAATGTATATGAAACTGTTTACAATATAACTTCTAAAACGAGATATTTAAAAAAATATATATATACGAGGTATATGCATATGCTGCTTCATACACAGTTTGTGAGTTCTTGACAAAGCCATTTGCTAATTACATCTTGATAATTTCTCATCCATGCTATATTTCCTCTTATGCTTTCCAATGCTTGTTCTCGTGCTCTTTCTCCCGCACCAGCATCCGGATAAAGTTTGAAAAATGCCTCAACCTAAAACACAAGACCGTATCAGGTTTACATGAAAATGGACTGATGCAGTTGTATGTCCTATATAAGCAAAACATTTGAAGTTGCAAATATATAGACAATTAAAATCAAAACATGTTGACTGACAATTGCTGATTTACTCATTTATTTCGAGAGATCAAGTGTATATCCCTTTTAAAGGTTAAGAGAACAAACGGTAAAGTTATATAAAAGCCATTTTAATAAAAGTGGATATATTAGAAGAAGTTTGATAAAGAAGTCAAGTGAATACTGGTAAATAAATTAGATGGTGTCGGATGGTGTGACACTTAGTTTGTTGTTTCAAAATAATGTATATTCGATTCGTTATCCCTTTCAATGTTGCATGCAACGGTATGAAACAATGATCAAAATTTATCATTTTATTAAATAAAAGCAACAGAAGTATACCGAAAGTCATTATTCGATTGAGAGAAAAAACAAATCAGGGTTACAAACTAAAACTTGAGATAAGTACATCAACTATAAGATTAAAAACAACAGAAACACTGAAGTGCAACAAAAACCAAAAACGACAATTTAACACACACACACGCACACAGAGAAATGAACTTTAAGATAATAATCATTTTCCTGACTTCGTATAGTTAATAGTTAAAACGCTACACTCGCAGTGCAACATATTTCGCTGGTTCAATCAAATATTTGGAACCTTTATCAACTACTGGTGTCGTTATTTATTAATTACGTTGATTTAAAAAAAAAGTTGTTTCTAGCTTAAAGTTTAAATATAAATTTACCTCTTTCAGATGAAACTCTGTATTAAAATATATAATAATTGATGGTATCAACCTTCCTAGAGACCTTGAGAACACTGTAAATCTGAAATAAATAATGGCAGTTCAAAATGACAACAGTCAATTGAGATAGATACTTTTTTTTGAAAAAAGTTGTGGTATCATATACATAAGAGTTGACAAGAAAGGGTTTAAAATAAATAAATAAAAACAAAATGAATCATGACTTTTAGTTCAGTAAAATGTGGTAAAATTTTAATAAAAACTCAAATACTCGTTAGAACATTTTTTATGTAAAATTTCTTAGAAATCATTAATGAAACGCTAAGTCTTGATTTTTTTTTTATTTTGAAGCAAGTTTACAGTATGCATTCAACTAGAATAATCCAAGTCACATTTAGTGTATCCATCTAAGTAAATCCCTACTGATTAATAAATGAGTACAACGAAGTATCAAGTTACCCTTCCGGAGCACCTGAGATCACCCCTAGTTTTTGGTGGGGTTCGTGTTGTTTATTCTTTAGTTTTCTATGTTGTGTCATGTGTACTATTGCTTTTCTGTTTGTTTTTTTTCATTTTTAGCCATGGCGTTGTCAGTTTGTTTTAGATTTACGAGTTTGACTGTCCCTTTGGCATCTTTGGTCCCTCTCTTTTTTTAATCTTATTAGAAAGAAGTAAAAATCACAAAAAACTTAACTTCGAGGAAAATCCCTAGTCAAATGGCAAAATCAAAAATTCAAACGAATACACTACAACTGTCATATTCTTGATTATTCATGCGATCCCTGGTTTCAAAATCATTTGTTAAACTAAACAGCCTTAAACCATGTAAATGAATCTCTGCAAATGTTTGTTTTGTTAAAATGAAGCATTATTCATGTTCATACCGTTACTAGAGCTTAAATATGCATATCCATGCTTTACTATATCTATTTACTCGAGTTTCTTAAATATGTTCGGTCTTAAATAATAACATAATTATGATATGCCTGGTGACTTGTTGGCTATCCACAGATATTTTGAGTAAAAAGACAAAACTAACGGTCACATTGTATTCGATTACAGCATATCTTCCTCGATGTATCTTCATGAATCAACGTATATATGTTATATTAAATGCCGTTGTAGTTTAGTTTTAATGGGTTTATCATATTCCTGTAATATAAATGCGAAAATGAGACTTAATCGCATATTTCAGTGTTTTAAAATCACTATTGTTTGTTTCTTCTGTAAATGAAAACTTTTGAATTACCTTTGTACCAAATATTCCCAGTTTGATCTCACCCAGTCCCAAGCTAAACTTCTTCCAATGGGATTACGTGATATATAGGTTATAACATTAAAAAAATCTTGCGCTTTTACTTTCGTTTCATCTTTAGCATATTCCAGATATCTATAATAATGACAAAATAATCGATTATATATTCAGGTTTTCATGGAGGTATTTAAATGCATTACACATAAGATTTATCCTATTATAAATTTGATGCAACATAAAAGTAAGTCATAGTTGTATTTGATGCTGAGTTGTAACTTGTAATCGATTATTGTAAAAAAAAAATACACATTTAATTTTTAATACGTTTGTTATATTAGTCCTACCAAGGAGGTTATGTGTTCATCATATAACCTCCTTGGTCCTATTTTATAAACACATGAATGTTGTAGTCAAATTGCAATTGGAAATCGAAAATCAACCACTGTTTTCGTTTGGAGTCGTGTTTCTAAATCTTTATTTCTTCTATGTAGTGCTTTATATATGGTGTTTTATGTTCATGAACTATTTGCTACTAGACGGCAAGCATCCAACAGTAATTAATTGAATCATATATTTTTTTACTCTTCTTTCTGTATCTACTTTTTACTGAAATGTATTCTGTTTTGAAATACAGAATAAAAGGATATCAAACTGATATCAAAAATTGTAATCGACAAATCTATGTAGGCATATGTTCAATGTGTCATTGCTCCGATTAAATTTATCATTTTGTTATTTTGCAAGTTCCTATAACAGTTTAATAAATTTGAGAAAGGAAATGGTGAACTTTCATCCTATTAAAATACAGGGTTTTTTTTCCGTCTCCGTGATCGTTTAGTTGTCTGCTGGATACGATTGTAAAATTGATGACGGAAGAAAATAAATAAAAACAAAAACTGTCAAAATTTTGGACAGTACTAGACCTCATTTAACCATCTAATCCCTCAGGGTATATATCAGACGCTCAATCAAGGACAAAAATAACCCAAAGAAAAACATAATTTCCAACAAACCCTTTCTAAAAAAATATTAATTATTATATATAAGTAGCTTGTGAAATTCCATTTCACGTACATTGGATTGAGACTTGGTTTACAAATGTGAATACATGAACTTCTAATTTATAAATGAAGGCAACAGTAGTATACTGCTGTTAGAAAATCATAAATCGATCGAGAAAAAAAACCGAACTAAAACTGAGGGAAACACATCAAATATAAGTGAAGAACTACGACACAACAGAAACGAACAAAAAAATAACAATTGCCATTTTCCAGACTTGGTACAGGACATTTTAAGAAGAAAAAAAATGGTGGTGTGAACCTGGTTTTGTGGCTAGTCAAACCTACCGTTTATATGGCAATGTTAAATATAACATTTAAATAAAACATGACAGAAATCAAATCAAATTAATAAGAGAACAAATAGGACAGAGAAACAGACGATTGATAGCTAACAAAAGGTACCATGTTTCAAATTCAATACGCTATGAATAAACTCTTACATATGTGTATTTGTATGCATCATATTTTTTTTTGGGACGGGTAGCCTTATTTTTTTTTTTTTTGATGATTTTCCAAACTAAAAAACAAAATAATAACGATTGAATGTTCTTGGTAAACCAGAACATGGTTTACCTTCTTAGTAGCCAAACAGAGCGGGTACGAGACAACCCATACAGTAACTTAATCTTTTCTTGTGGAACAGTTTCTCTGGTGTATTTATCCCACATAAAATTCCAATCTTCTTCTGAATCACTGCCTTGTATTCCATAATTATACACTAGAGAGCGCAGATTTGGTGGAACACTGAAAATAAAATAGTTATTTAGTTGCAATTAATATAAAATGGTATAAAAATATTTCTGACATAATATAACAGTACCATTATCATTACAAGTGACATGATAAATCAATAATGATAAAGATACATATGTAATATCATAATTATTTTGTGAATACATTTAAATTGATAATATATCACACTTTTGCCTACCTTACTCCGTTTTCTATCCAGTTTCTAAACTTTTCAGTTGCATTCCGTAAACAATGCTGGTCACCCAATCTGCATGCTAATTCAATTATATTAGATCTCATTAATCTGAAATAAACAGTTAATATTAGAGTTGAAGTTATTTATTAATTCCTATTTGTTACATATTTTGTTATATTTGATATTTTTTTTTAATAATTTTTCTTCATAATTATGTTCATAATATTATGTTCTCCTCAACATAGAAAATTTAGACAAAAAATAAGTAGGAATAATTTTGTTTTGACTTACTTTTCTAAATGGTTTCCATCGTCCTGCCATCCAATGGCGTCCATGACTGGTTTGACTTTTCTCAAAATATATATCTGAAATCGAGTAATTTTGAAAAAATAAGATTTTTTTTAATTCTGTTATTCGGCAGATATAGAAATAACCAATATTAAAGATTTAAATCAGAATATCAAACAAAAAAAATATCAGTTTAATATATCATATGCAATGTACTAAATACTAAATATGGAAACCAAACATGTTCCATCTGCAATACAGCCTGAATAAAATAGGAATACGTGGTACCATACACAGGTTTTGCTTTACGTGAATATTTACGCATGAACTTTTACATCGTGTTTTCATTTTTTGCATATTCAAATATCGTAATTTGGGAATTACTGATACTTAGTAGGGTTACACAAACATTAAGCAGTATATTAAAGTATGAAGCATGTACAACGTTGCTTAAACTTTGAAAATACATACAAAAATTGTATATACGTTCATTATTCTTTTTTTATGTGTTTTCGTCATTTGATTTTGCCATGTAATATGGAATTTCTGATTGGATTTTCCTCTGAGTTCAGTATTTTTGTGATTTTACTTTTTTTTTTTTATAACATACCCTCATATTAGAATAGTCACCGCCTAACTCAAACATATGAGTGATATAACTCAGGACTGAGTATGCACTTTCCCAAGGTAGATGTCCCATTTCTTTATTTAAAAACCGTGTTAGACCTAAGGCCAAATCATAATTGAGGTATCCTCCACGTGCTAAATTGAAGGCATCGTTGATTAATCCTGATTTTTCCACATCCCGCATAATCTAAAACACAAATACAAAACATCTTCAAAGTCAAACTACCAAAAACACAAATGATTGCAAACAAATAAAAGGACGGAAAAAAAAAGTTTTTTGGGGGGTCTAAATGAACAGTATATACATAAAATTACCTTATGTCATATGAGATGGAAAACAAAATTACAAAGAATATTTTTTCTTCAAAAAATATTTGATGTGTAATTTAACTTGTGTTTGACAATATATTTAGTCTTTTTAATTGTCCCTTGAACTAACTGTCAGTTATTTGTTTTAAATTAGAAAGTCCCAGACGACAAGGTATAGAAATAGAAAATGGTAAATAATTACACTAGGATTCATTTCGAGTTGATTTGCTATAGATTTCCAAATGTTGTCAGGATACAATACTCTGTAAAATCCAGTTTGATTAACATTGAACTTGATCCAACCATTTGTCAAGTTCGCTGGAACATCGAATGTTTTCTCTGAAACAAAGAAAAAAAAAACTTTATTTTATTTTAATTTTTTTATGCGCTGTTTTAATCAACATATTTACTGAGGAAACAAAATTTAAATATATGGGCTGTTATGTCAGTAAAACCCATGACGAAGGCGCAATTCTGTACACATCAAAGTTTTTCAGTATTTTGCATTTTCAAATATTCATGCATCGGCTGATATCTTATAAAAAAGAAGATGTGATATGATTGCCGATGAGACAACTATCCACAAAAGACCAAAATGACAGACATTAAAAACTATAGGTAACCGTACGGCCTTCAACAATGAGAAAAGCCCATACCGCATAGTCAGCTATAAAAGAGGGACGAAAGATACCAAAGGGACAGCCAAACTTTGTAATCTAAAACAAACTGACAACTCCTGGCTACAAATGAAAAAGACAAACAGACAAACAATAGTACATATAACACAACATAGAAAACGAAAGAATAAACAACACGAACTCCACCAAAAACTAGGGGTGACCTTAGGTGCTCCGGAAGGGTAAGCTGATCTGGTAAATAGTCCGGTAGGTCACATTCATGAAGAGGAAGGGGATTGTAGTTACGACGTAAGGAACATATCCGATATCATTTGTGAAACGGTTTTTCCATAACGGTCAACCAACTCGTGATGGCGTCCGTAAAATTAACGAGGGGATAATTTCATCTTAACCAGTCGTAACTCTTAGTTTAATAGCTTCCTTGGGAGTAGCAACCCTCTATCAAGAAAATCATGATAGCGAATGTAAGCACGGGAATATCGTATCAATTGGGAGATAAATACCCTTTATGGAGTTTCTGCTGGAATGTTGCTACTTAGAAATGGAAAGTTCACAATTGGAAAATTGAACTCCGCTCTTTTGTCGTAAAGTTTTGTTTTCAACCAACTCTATCAATTTGTCTTTTAGTTTGGAATGTGGAATACTTGTGTAAAGAGTAGAAAAGTCAAATGTTTTAATACTGTTACAAGATGAAAGAGAGTTAGATTGTATGAACTCTAAAAGATCTTTGGAATTTTTAAGTATCCACATCTGATTCACGCCACCTCTAGAATAGGTGGTTTCACAATAAATTTGAAGCCCATCTTTGATTGCGGATAAAATAGATGTTTATAATTTAGAAAGATGGTTCGTGGAGCACTTGGAAGACCCAGCAGTATACCGTTGTTTGTAGTTTAGGTATCCAAAACAGTGATGGAAGATTCAGTTCTTCATCTTTGGTTGAAATTCAAAAGGAACATAGAACAGACCTATGATTATCCAGGATTTCCTCTTTGGTAAGTGTCATGAGGGTATATGTTGATCATAAGTTTATGACAATGTAAAACAATTCAAACGAGAAAACTTACGGCCTCACTTATATGAAAAAAATGAACGAAAAACAAATATGTAACACATAAACAAACGACAACCACTGAATTACAGGCTCCTGACTTGGAACAGGCACATACATACATAATGTGGCGGTTTAAGCATGTTAGTGTGATCCAAACCCTCTCCCTAACCTGGGACAGCGGTATTATAGTAAAATTATAAAACGAGCTTTAAAAATCAGTTGAAAAATGCTTAACTCATCATATGGATTCATTTTTCGTTTTCACTGCTCTTCAACTTTGTACAAATGTATTTTAATAAATATGACAGATGTTGTTTGGCCAATGTTAATTAATCAACTAATCGCTTGAATATTTGCTTAATATCCAGTGGCAAATACATTATAAAGACATGAAGACGTGATGAAATTAACAATTAGTCTAGTTGATCTGCATTAGGTTAACTGCAATCAGCTTTGCATTCTCATAACATGCAGTTTCAGATTGTACGCCTACAAACCAACCAAAACGTCTACTTTTTTTAAACATCCTGCCTTTTCGACCCCCCTCCTTCCTTTTTTTATAACGGCAGGTCAAACGCAAGATTTGAGACCTCATTGAGACTACGATTTCCTTATTCCTTCAGTCAGTTTTCTTTCTAACTCTAAAAAGTAAAATCACAAAAATACTGAACCCTGAGGAAAATCAATTAGGAAAGTCCATAATCACATGGCAAAATCAAATAACAAAACGCATCAAAAACGAATGGACAAGAACTGTCATATTCCTGACTTGGTACAGGCATTTTCAAATGTAGAAAATGGTGGATTAAACCTGGTTCTATTGCGCTAACCCTCTCACTTTAATAACAGTCTCATCAAATTCCGTTATATTTACATGATGCGTTAAATAAACAGTCACAATTAATAAAATAGTCAAAATAGTATCATATTCAAAACAGTGTGGTCCTGGCCATTGAATGACGACCTAAATTATCCCATTGACTGGGACAGATTAGGTGAACGTTTGTCTGTAACGACCATTGATCACTTCTTACCTATTATAGAATTTAAACTGTGGGGTCACCAAATGTTCTAAACGCCTTTAATAATAAAATAATTCGAAAAATTATTCAAGAATAACCTTTATGTTTTGATTTATATTATTGATATAAATCAACACATCGTATTATTCCGGATTCGTTTTTCGAATTGCTTTATTTTAGGTGTTGAGAACCTTTGGTGACCCCACAGATTCAGTGTCTTAAACAAGTACATAGTGAGCAGTGATTGTTACCGACAAACATTCACCTAATCTGTCCCAGTCAATGGGATAATTTAGGTCGTCAATCAATGGCTAGGACCACACTGTTTTGAATATGATTCTATGGGTACATCAGTCATCATCGTATAACAATTTTAAAAGGGGACAATTTAACCCAACACAGAAACATCTTCTATCTACGAACACATTAATTGATTTGAGTGTCTGACGTCAGAATTGTATACGTCACATAACTTTGTCGTTCAATGTACATACAAACAGTTTTAAAATTTACATAGGGAATGTAAGCATACAGGGTTAAAAAAATCAAAAGTATGTAAGAATAAATTACAGAAATAGACCGATATTAAAACTAGTCCAAAAGATATAGGTAGAATTTATGAGAATCCAAAAATAGTTCATACCACTACGTGATTGAATGATTTTGACGTTTGTGGTTCAACGTTTATAGTAATTCATAATAGAAATATATCATAATGACATAAAATAGACCAATATAATACTGACGGGATCTTTTAAATTACAGAGCCACGTAGTAAGAAGAAAAGAAATACAAAAAGTCGCATATACAAAACAAACCACAAAAAAATGAAAGCCAATACAAACACATTGACGAGATGTATAAGTACCGAGCCACGTCAAACTAATATCACATAAAACCATTCAACAGTAAAAGTAATATTAATACTAGAACAAAGACAAATGAAAGAACAATAAAACATGTTGTTAAGATGATAAACAACATCAGTACGCAGAACCTATACATCAAGACCATCGTGTAATATTTGAGAAGTTGAAACGGAATATTTATCAACAAGGTCTTGATACCTTCCGATGAACTTTTTTTAGAAAAAGGACGAGACGTTCTTTGACATATCCCTGGTTCATCAACTTTCTTCTCAGACACTGATGACGTTTTACAAAGTCTGAGTAGGAGCTGCAAGCTCTTGAAAATCGAATAAGTTGGGAAATATATATCCCATATGCAGGTGAAGTTGGTATATTGCTACTAAGGTGGGGGAAATTTATTATTTCAAAATTAAAATCGACTCGTTTGTCGTAGATTCTGGTACTGAGATGACTGTGTAAGTCAAATTCGAGATATAAGTCTAAAAATGAGGCGGAGGAAGCTGTGTCTGTTGTCTCTTTAATCTCTAGTTCTGGGGGATATATCAATGGAACCCAATCAGAAAAGTTCGGATTGTTTATGGAAAGAACATCATCAATATATCTTAAAGTGAAATTAAATAATCTGGCTTCTTTGATCCTCTTGTTTTTGACAAGTGTCTGGAGGAACTCCGATTCATAAGAAAATAAGAAGAGGTCGGCAAGAGGCGCAGTTTGTTCCCATAGGAGTGCCGACAATTTGTTAGAAAAGTCTACCTCCAAACTCAACAAATATATTGTCGATAAGAAACTCCAGCATACTGACAACTTGTTCTTCTGTGTAGCATGTACGGTAAAGTTTAGTCATCACTAAACATTTATACATTTAGATTATCTTATATCAACACAACCATTTAATCATACTTGATGAACTTAAATAACTTTCACTATAAAAGGGGATGTGAGGCATATGTCAGTTAATCTGTTAGCACTTGTATACAAGTACACATGTAGTACTGGTCATTGGCCTTTTATTTGAATACACGTTTTATGACATAATTAACAGATGTACTCTTACCGTCTTCTCTGTTCATCCACACATTACCGCTATGTCCATCACTGGTCACGTAATCTAAGAAGACATGCCACCTATATCTGTTAGAAATAGATCGAGATGTGTTAAACGTTAAAAAGCAGCTAATGGTCAGATAGTGAATCAAGTTTTGATATATTGTAACTTTTGAATGTTTAAATATTACAGCCGATCGATTGAGTGTGGAGGTAACGGTAATACCTTATGGTTAGCTTGCTTGTTAGCTAAACCATGAAATCATTATTAGATAAGGTATACTTCCCATCTTTCGAAGTAGCCTACAGGCATATAGATTGGTTATCTGTTGGGCTCGTTAACTCTTAAAGGAGGGTAATTTATTTAACCTAATAATGACTTCACTGTTCAGCTAGCAAGCAAGCTAACCAAAGATATAACCTTTACCTACACACTCTATACAATCGGATGTAAACAAATTGTACTAAAAGTCGAATGTCTGTATAATTAAAAATATGCAGAACACGATACGTGCTGAACGGAGGGATAAGAATATTATGAACATAGTCTTGTGTACCAATTATCATTATAATTACTGATTATTTAGAAGATTACTGCTGTTGAACGTCCAGTTGCCGTTGAAAATAGAAATTGCAAGCCTAGAAGAAAAATGTTCATGTGATATACTGGGAACATAATTTCGATCCATATGAGGATACAATACATGACCGCCAGCACTCGGCGAAAGCATGCTACGATTAGACCACAGAAGACGTAACTGGATACTGTCTATTGAGATAAAATTTGTTAAGTTTGCAGCTAAATTGAAAATTACTTGTAAACCACCGTTTACTAATTATACAAACACATACTACTAGTTGTATTTGATATACAATAATTAGCTAAAATCATGCAGTTCAGCGTCATGCAACTACTACACAAGCTTTCTCCAAAACAATGAATTACAAAAGTTAAGTTATTTTTATCATAAAGGTTGTTTTTTCTGCAGTCGGCAAGCGCAAACCTTACATATTATTTTTATTCTCAAGTCCTTTGATATTCATGTTCCTATATATTTTAGTGTTTGCTTTGTTTTGTCAAAGGTTTTACAAATAGCATACCAGCATACAAGATGTTGTTATTTCAAAAACAAGCAGGGCAGTAATTAATGTCACACGTGTATTATAAACTTTTATACTGAACTAAAACGTAAGCCTTTAGTCTGTCAGACCAAGGATGAGCACATTTATTTTTGATTCTCCAAAATGAAGCTTGACATGTATGTTTGTTTGTCTCTGTCACTTTACATCCCCCTCTCGCAACAAACACACACTTCTGATAATTTGTGAATATAGTATCCACTGTTACAAATAAATAATTAATAATGAAGTATAATAACTACCTATATTCCGATTCATTTTCATCATAAATAGTATTTATATCTGCGAGAAATCTTTTCTGTACAGCCTTCACAGTAGTTTTACTTTCAGTGCTAGTTATGGTTATATTTATGTACGGGAAACCCATCTGTCTAGTCCATGTGTCCATCATAGCTTTAACCGTAAGATTAGGTTCTACCTGTTATAACACTTATAGTATCAGAATAGCAAAGATAGTTGAATTGTACTGAATACAAGATTGAGTTTTTCACGATTCAGTGAGGATCCAGAAACTTTCACAAGTTGGGGCCAACTGACTGTCTAAGAGGGGGCACACTCCCGTCACGTTTGAGTGATTCCCATATAACCAAATTTTTTTTCCACAGAAGAGGGGGTCCAGGGCCCTGGCCCCCTCTAAATCCACCACTGCACTTTTAAAATAACTGTCAGAATTTCTTTAACAATATACAATTATGATGAAGGATGTTAAAAAATCACTAAGATTTTTATTTTGATGGTAAAACGAGAAATACGAAACAAGTCTTAAATGAGATCGATTTGGGAAAACAGTTTTTTAAATTGATTACAACGACTTATTATACATCAACTTACGTTACCGAGCTTTGCCCATAAGTCGTTGGTTTTAGCGTTTGACCACTCAAATCCTTTTAAATATTTCTAAAAAAAAAAAGAAAAAATTGTATAAACCATAATGCTTTGCATAAAACAGAGTTAAAACATACACCAACAATTAATAGATGAAAATTCTGATGCCTAGCTTTTTTCAACACATTTCTGTATTTATGGCTTGTGAAGTAAAAAAAACAAAAACCTCAAAGTTAGTGAAAATACTATAGTGCCAATAACAACTCTGATAAAGAACAAATAGTTTAGTTAATATAAAAAAGATGTGGTATGATTGACAACGAGACAACTGTCCACAAGAACATTATTACCTTGAAATTGGTGTTCACCATTTTTTCATCGTCATTTTTTTTTATTGAAATGTTTACATAAAAATAAGCATACCCCGACGCCTTCAAAGAATCGTTCTCGTCCCATGACAGACTCCAACATCCGAATAACAGATGATCCCTGATAAAAGATAAGGAGAAATAAACCAATAAAAACCAAATTTTTAGTATAAACATAAAGATGATGAAAAGAACAAAATTTATAAATATTACTGGATTAATTGCTTCTTACTCATAGCATCCATATATTTGCTTTTAAATAACTCAAATATATCATGTATATACTTCGCACTATGACTATGTGTTCACCACTGACAGACTTTTTTACGAGCTTTCATGTCATTTAAAATATAATCGTTTTTTACGAGCTTTTATGTCATTTAAAATATAATCGCTGTAGACCTAAATAAGGATGTGCGAGTGAACAAATGCATACATGCCTTTTAAAATAGGACACACCTTAAGCTAGCGTGTTTATTGCATATCAAATATAAATTCAACTTATTCATTGTTGTAAAATTGCTCAGGTGTCATTCTTTTAATCTAAAGTTGCTTGCAGAAATCCATGAGTCAAGTATAGAATAAACGGTAGTTCTATCGGAAGAACAGATGAGTAAAACATCAACCCTGATTTATATATTGTTTATTATTTGTTTGGTGATTTTTTTTACCCGAAGCAGTTTATACCATTATTAAGTCAAAATTGACTACAACTTTGTAATGTGCGCTTCGGGGTTTGTTGAATACAATTTTAACAGAACACTTTGTGTTTTAAACAATAAGTTTTTTAGGTGTTACATATTTGTTTTTCGTTCATTATTTTATATAAATAAGGCCATTAGTTTTCTCGTTTGAATTGTTTTACATTGTCATAGCGGGGCATTTTATAGCTGATATACGGTATGGGCTCTGCTCATTGTTGAAGGCTGTACGGAGAACATCGGCCTTTCTGACTAAGATAATATTGATAAGCGATACAGACTCTAAGGTCAAATATGCGCATCACTTGGCATCCGTCGATAAGTACACGGATGGATCAAGTAAGCAAATCAATTACCTTACTGTATGATATACTATCAAACACTTCATTTATCTGGTTAGGATTTTGTACGTTAACAATAATTGGATGAGATGATACTTTAGAATCTGTTGTCATTACTGGTAAGGCATCCTCAGTTGTAAATTGTTCCATCTGCAAAGGATTGACTTTTATTTGGATAAAATAATTGAGTGATAAAAAGAATAAAGTGAGAAGAAATAATACTTTTAAATGAATAAGTAGTAATACAATATATCAAACAAAAAATCTGTTACTGCATACAATGTATAAAATTGAGAATGGAAATTGGGAATGTGTCAAAGAGACAACAACCCGACCATAGAAAAAAACAACAGCAGGTCACCAACAGGTCTTCAATATCATGTGCAAATATTATGGTATATTCTTGATCATGAACTACTTGTATAATTTAATAATGAATTGTGTCGTAAATCGTTAACAAGTATTATCTGTCAGATGTAATTATGTTGGTTTTTTTTTCGGAAACGAGCTAGTCATTTGCTCCAATGACCTTAGTAGTACATGTAGTTCTCTGGATAAATAAATGCGTAAGTCATCTTAAACTGCATGTTGTTTGATTCATAAGACTTTGTTGTACTCTTACCATATCCCATGATGGTCTGAATGAATCCACGCCTATGTACTCTATAAAGCTGGCAAACCCTTCATTTAGCCAGAGATCATCCCACCAGTCCATCGTCACAATATTTCCAAACCACTGAAAAGGAATAAAAGACAATGCATGTACTATTGATACATATATGTATATAATGTTTTTTTTCTTTTATTGTTTTTAATGATGTATTGTAAAATTATTATGTTGATTTTCGTATGCCTTCAACCCCATTGCGGTATAAATGTGCATTTATCCAATAAACATATAACTAGCAAACCGACATTAAAAACACAAGTTCTAATGCACCAGATGCTTATTTCGATAACTTATGTCTCTTCAGTGGCGCCAAAATATTTGAAAGTCGAAAATTCATTCGCGTAAAATAAAACTTTTTGAAAACCAACCTGATGAGATATTTCATGGGCAATAACGACAGCTACTCTCTGTAAATTTGCTGACGATGCTTCATTCGGATCGTACAACATATTAACTTCTCTGTATGTTATAAGTCCCCAATGTTCCATGGCCCCAGATACAAAGTTTGGTATACCAATCATATCTGCAAATAAAAGAAAGCGCCATTTAGAAAGTTAACTATGAAAGATAGATCCTCCTTTCTTGTTTATAAAAAAAAACAAAACAATAAAACATTTTAAACAATCAAAAAGTGCACTTATTGATTGATAGATATAGGAAGATGTGGTGTGAGTGCCAATGAGACAACTCTCCATCCAAATAATAATTTAAAAATTAAACCATTATAGGTTAAAGTACGGCCTTCAACACGGAGCCTTGGCTCACACCGAACAACAAGCTATAAAGGGCCCCAAAATTACTAGTGTAAAACCATTCAAACGGGAAAACCAACGGTCTAACTTATTGATTGATGACTATTTAAGATACGTTTTATTCGAAATCAATTTTGAATTGCAATACAAGCTAAGACTATGTACGCACTCTCTTCGTGAGATATAACACGTAACAATATTTGGTTAAATAACGAATAAACAAAGATACTGGAAACTAAAAATATTTAATAATGAAAAGTATTTTACAGTTAGTTGGAAGATACTGTTTTGATATCACCAATTAGCTAGGAAAATTAACGGTTAATGTATTGTGCCGTTAAATCTTGTTGGGACGAGAATGTCTTTTCTAACATCCCTTTTTATTTATCATGTCCTTACGATACAGAGACATTGACGTTAGTTTAAAAGTTGGAAATTCAAAATTAAGAATGGCAAGACGCGGTGAATTAAAATAATTCTATATCTTTTAATTTAATCAGTTTTTGTTGATTTTTTTCTTCATTTTCTTTACTTTATGCCAATAAACGAAATGAAACTGGAAAACAGACATAATGAACTCATTATTTATCAAACTGAACTTTCATTCATAAGATAAGTACCACCACTGATTAATAATAGAAAACTTCTAATTAGTCTTACTAGTTCGTTCTGAATATGTTATAGATAATGCATATTTGAAGGTTTTTCTTGTCGTAGAACTCACCGAGGGGTGTCAGGATTGGTCAAATGAAAGACCGACCGGAGGGAGGTCTTTCTTTGGCCAATCATGACATCCCGAGGTGTGTTCTACGACAAGAAAAACCTTCAAATATGCATTATCTGACTTATATACCGTCACAAATTATTAATTTTATAAAGATTTGTAAAATTTAGTATCCTTTTTTACCGACAACACTAAAGTGGGATATTCCTTTCTAATGCGTTCAGGTTTTAATACGCCCTGTGGCTCATTTAAAATGTGAAATAAAACTCACTAAATTATTTAGATATAAACCTTTTAAAAAATTGTTATCCATACACAATAAAAATATAACTGCAACTGCATGAAGTAAGACACAAATGTATTGTTACCATCCGATAACGGTGTATGACAAATACAAGACACATTGTAAGTTATTTATTGTACCACTTAGCTTATGGAAAAGGGGGAGGGGGTATGTTTTTTCTATTTGTTATGTTATTTCAATCGCGGAAAAGTTGTTATTTATTTAACCATTTTACTTGAATCGGATGAAAACTTCAGAAAGATTGTCTTTCGAATATCGAATAGCAATACATTTCATTAAAAGATAATCAGGATAAAATTATATACCCTCCTGTAACACAATATTGTGTTTCATATCATTAATTATCAAGGAATATTAATAAGCAAATTTATTAAAAAGGAACCAAACAATTCAATGACAATCATGTACGCTTTGGAACTTAATAACGATCTGTTCAAATATTATAGACATATATCCTGCAGCCAATAAATGACCATGTCTACTGTGAAATAACATGTATCCTTCAGGGGTTAATTGCATAGTTTGACAATTAACCATAGACTAGAATTATTTAACATTCAGACTAATACGTAACCGGACATTAGCTATGGGCCAATGTTTATGGACAACCGGACTATATAAGATCCAGCTTTGGACTTTAAGAGGACAGATTGGTACAAGCTATTGGTACCGGAGATTCCGTCAAGGTCTTCCCCCTCGTGGGTAGGCTGGAACTCATGCGCTTAATATCCGAACGTATTCTATCAGGACTGAACATTTATAAAACTATACGATCACGTGCCCTTGTGAGATATTGAACATTCGAACAATTGAACTTTAAAAACAGTTTGTGAACATTTCAACATTTGAACTTTAGTATCTTTCTTGACTTTGTAATTACTTAATAAAATATATTTATTCTTAATGACTTCGTCACATAAGTCACGTTTTGATGCCGTTTGACCACGATCGACTTGGATTGTTTAAAATAACGCGAAGGAATATTAAAGGTAAGAACTCAGTTACTTTCATTTTTCTTAATGGAAAATCAAGATATTTCTATGTCAGTACAAAAAAAGAAAAGGCTTTTCAAGGGATGGCACACATATTAAGTAAAGTTTTTAATTTTAAAGGGATTGAGTCTGTACTTTTAAAAGGCTTAAATCTGATGTTTTTTTCACGAAATGTGGTTGGCACGATTTTTTTTATTAGGTATTTTTAGGTACTATATATATATAGGTCAATTTAAACATTATGAATACATATTTTTTTTTCATGATATGAATGAAAGGTTATTTTTTTTTGTGTTATTTTTCATGCTGTACGTGTTTTAAAAGGGTTAGGATAGATTAAAATTATGATTCTTCAAAATAAATCGTTTTTTGTGAAGTTTAGAGAAGCTAGTTTTTCGTTTAAAGTAAATATGTAAAAAGGTAAAATGTCTGATACATTAGCATTTTTTCCGTATTTAATGGTGGTTTTTGGTCATATTATGGGTTATTTTTGTGAAGATACATTCAATTATTCTAGAAAATATGTATTTAACGTAAAATAAGTAGAGCACCGGTGTAAATTAAGGTTGATTTAGAACCTTTGGTAGATGAAGTTAAGGGTACATTGAGGATACATTGTTTGCGTATTCTAGCCATTTGATGATTAATGGGTTTATGCAGTTGGGTAGTGTGTATGCACATTTGTTTAGAGAAAACAAATAGTCTATAATTTTAGATTCCAACCCCTTCTTCGGTTGATTAACATAAGTGATGTTAGTAATTAAATGGTGCAAGTTGTTTATGGTGTTAGATTACGCCATATTTACATATTGTTAATAGATTAAGAGAAGTATCTTCATAAAGTAGCACATTAAAGAAAAACATGGATATGTTTGCCCTTAGGGATTTACTAGTTTTGTTGTAATAGACTGATATTTGTAAAGACAAAATAAGAGATATATGAACTGCAGAACTTAATGACAAAATTTAAGTGAAATAGATAATTGATATAAAAGGAAAGCTAGCATTGAAGTAAAATTGAAATTGAAAAGTAAACAACGATGAGTATATAATCATGAAATAAGAATAAGGAAATAATTAATTAAGGTGTTGAAAAAAGAATCTTAACGATGTGTTTTGTTCATAAGTAGTTATAGATTTTTTTTAATTGTTTTAGTTTTTAAGATTTAAATGTATATAATATTTTTAAACTCAGATCTCAACATATACCCTAATACTAAGTCGTATTGAAATGTATAAAAGGGATAGGCAGTAGGTTTGAAATTTTAAAACAAATGAAAAATAGATATATAAAAAAGAAAGGAAATAGTGTGATTAAGAAACTATATACTAATTTTAGAAAAATGTAATGCATTACAGAGACGACATTTTTTTCGCAATAAGGTGTTTTTGTTGTCAAATATGAAATGTAGAGTCAGTAACAAATTGCGCAAGAGGTAGTTTAAATTTTATTAATGGAATCTTAAAAGTTGTTAATTTTTTGGTCTATATTTAACGTTAAGATTAATTAATGAAGAAAACAAAAAATTAAAACTGTAAAAGTATTACAATTGGGAACAAAGTAACCCATATAATATTTAGTATATATTATTTGTTATAGGTATTATGTCGGTGTAGGGGTTATAGAAAAGGATCAAATTATATATTTTTTTTAATTTGTATATTTTTAAATCTATTTTTCATGTCTTGTGTTAATAAACATATTTTTGTTTTTATTTTGTAGGATTTTTAAAACTTGTAAAAGTTGTATACGACAGTTTTCCCATTTTATTTTTTTTGTTTTAAATAGATAATTTGATATAAAAAAGAACGTATTTATTTTAAATAGATAATTTGATATAAAAAAAAAGAACGCGTATTTGTTTTAAATAGATAATTTGATATAAAAAAAAAAAGAACGCGTATTTGTTTTAAATAGATAATTTGATATAAAAAAAAGAACGTATTGATTTATATACGTAGAAATTGTGAAAACTTAGTTTTGCTAGGCTTAGATAACTTTTGGAACTTAAGGCGAGCTAACAAACTGTCAATTATCTGATTGATAAAAAAAAAAGAAATAATGGGGAAGTAAACAAGTTTTAGTTTTTCAAATTGAGATAAGGATTATCAGTGGGGTTTAGGTGCGATCTTCATTGGAATAGCCATATTTTTGTACTGTTAATTAATTCAGAATATATCTTGGTTAGCCAAAAAGAATGTTGTGAGTTCTGGTTCTAATGCCACGAACAATTGGGTAAAAACAAATGGTGTCTTCGCAATTGGTTGGAATAGATGCTACTGATAACAGAGAGATGTCTTCCTCCGCGCCATTGGTCAAGGACAAAACTTAACCGAATGCCGATGTTAACAGCCTCTTAAGAAGGACGAACCAACCAGCTAGATGCGTCAAATACTACGTAATAAAGATGATGATGACGACACTTGTACAAAGATGTGCGCCCTTTCCAGCAGTTGATGAACTTTATACTATGATGGTGACGGAAATAAAACATGAACTATGTATGTCGAACTATTTAACTGATGATTCAAATGAACTATGTGTAAATATATCCAGCTATTGGACTTGGAGAATGTAATGAACTTATCATATCCAGATATGGGACTTTATAAACTTTAGATGTGTGGTGATGGTTACCGGAAACTTTGCAATGAACTATCACAATAACCTACAGGAAGAAAAACTACCGTATTTTATTGAACTTTTGTTTTATTTTGGAGGAAAGGCATTTGTAACACAATATTGTGTTTCATATCATTAATTATCAAGGAATATTAATAAGCAAATTTATTAAAAAGGAACCAAACAATTCAATGACAATCATGTACGCTTTGGAACTTAATAACGATCTGTTCAAATATTATAGACATATATCCTGCAGCCAATAAATGACCATGTCTACTGTGAAATAACATGTATCCTTCAGGGGTTAATTGCATAGTTTGACAATTAACCATAGACTAGAATTATTTAACATTCAGACTAATACGTAACCGGACATTAGCTATGGGCCAATGTTTATGGACAACCGGACTATATAAGATCCAGCTTTGGACTTTAAGAGGACAGATTGGTACAAGCTATTGGTACCGGAGATTCCGTCAAGGTCTTCCCCCTCGTGGGTAGGCTGGAACTCATGCGCTTAATATCCGAACGTATTCTATCAGGACTGAACATTTATAAAACTATACGATCACGTGCCCTTGTGAGATATTGAACATTCGAACAATTGAACTTTAAAAACAGTTTGTGAACATTTCAACATTTGAACTTTAGTATCTTTCTTGACTTTGTAATTACTTAATAAAATATATTTATTCTTAATGACTTCGTCACACTCCCACCCGACCCTCTCGTGAGTTACGTTAATGTTATTCAATAGAATATAAGATTATTTTATTAGTTAATCATTTGATAGAGTAAAAGGTATACATAAATTTTAAAAAGTTAAGAAAAGAGGGATGAAAGATACCAAAGGAACAGTCACGAAGAACTGACACGAAGACGAATATAAATACATGTAGGTCACAGTATGATTTCCTATTCAGTGTGTATCGTTCTAAACATGCATGAAATATTTGCCACGGGACGTTAAACAAGCAACCAACAATCAACCTATTTTGTTTGACTCAATAAGATTTTCAAAATCTTACACACGAATATGTTAAATCTGGATTTATTTTATGAAAGTCTACATTAAAATTCATCTGACCTATATGATAATGTTTTTTTATTATAGCGATAAAACAACAAAACTTCACGTTGTTTGTTTCTAAAATTAAATTGGGGGTCTACAATGACGGGCGGTTTCTTTTACATCTATCATCGGTTGAACTTTAGAAAATAAATTTCCAAATCGGCAACAAAAAACTATTAGACGAATAAATTTTTGAAAGTAAATCATAGATTGCATGTTTATCAAGGAAAATAATGACCTTACACAGGTCATTATTTTATGCCTTTGAGCATATACCATTGAAACATGGTATCGTCCGGGTTGATTCTGAAAAAGAATGACCTGACGTTCTGAAAGAAAATAACTCCATATAGGTATATAAGCATAAACTATTTGACACTGGAAATAAGTAAGCAAAAATCAATCCATTCATGTTTGTTGAAATCAGAATATACAATATAATTACAAATGTAGTTACAAACCTTGTTTTGGTAAAGGATAAGGAACTCCGAACAGATCTTCGTAAAGTTCCATTGTATGTACAGCAATATCTAATGCAAACCTAGTCTGGTTGACTCTATCAGGAGTAGCATATGTCCGTACCTAAAGTAAAATAGAATTATCTCGCTTTGATATATAGTAGACTGGAGAAATTTTAATCTGACAAAGCAGTGTTAACTTTTGCGATCTCTAATTGAGCATTTATATTGCACCTTTGATTAAAATAAAAAAAAATGAGATATTATCATGGTTAACTTTCTTGAAACTTAAGCTATAAAATAAAAAAGATGTGGTATTATTGCCAATGAGACATATCTCCACATGAGACCAAATGACACAGAAATTATGTACAACTATAGTTCACCATGCTACCTTCAACAGTTAGCAAAGCCCATACTGCATAGTCCGCTATAACAGGCATCGAAGTGAAAAATTTAAAACAATTCAAACGAGAAAACTCTATTTATATTATCATATATTTCAATTTATGTCAGAACAAGGACGCGTACACATTAAATGGTAAAATTTAGATATTCAGTGCTTATTTAGAACGATTATAGGCTCTTAAGTAATACAACATGGTATATAAAAACTACTTTCTTAGAAGAATTAGTGTGCTATGTGCACTTATGAAGTCTAGAAACATCCGCTATTTTCAAAGAATTTAGAATTGAACGTCGTTTGTTATTATGCTCACAAATCAAATATTCATCTGTAGATGCAAAGCAGTTACAACAATAATTGGACAAGTAATGGTCTCCAATGTGTTGCAGCGCGGGAAATATATTATACAGCCATGTGTCCGAATGAAGCGTTTTGCATCGAACAGGCAGACTTCCACGCCCTCCTGTACATGTATATGTATGTTTATTGACATTGACGGCTCTGTTAAATGCAAATTTCTCTCCCATCTTAACGTAGAAGACGAAATTTACATTCCGATCTATCAAATCCGCAAAACATTACTAGCAAATTAATTTATTCAAGCTCGTCCTAATTGTCCAGCTGCTTACTGTAAGCTCCTTAACCAAGGCTAAATTATAATTTAACTTTTGAAATCATCACTTAATTATTACGTAGTGAACCGTTACAGAAATTCTAAAAAATAAATTGACCATGTGTTGCAGTTATAATTTTCGTAAATGACTACCAGTGACTGCGACTTATCACTTGGACTATTGGACTAGATCGGACTATGCTCTTCACAAAATGGACCAATTCTAGCCAGATATACCATAAAGTTATAAAAAGGTATGTGCAACTACCGTTTAGAATCGGACGTAGTTGGTTCAGACTGTCGAAAATGTTTTAGTAACAAATAAATACGGGTCAGTCTTTTTTTTTACCATGCCTTAAAACTGATAAGGTTCATACTTTAGCAGTGGGAAAATATAAGATATGTGGTGTAAATGGACAATTTGGAAAACGTAGGATGTTTCGTGTTTAACATTCTACTGTTCAAGAGTAGTTTAGACTACAAGTCTTCGTTTTTTATATGCAGACTTTGACAAATTCCACTAAAAATAATGTAACTGAATTATAAATATTAAATATTCCTTCTGACATCTTTTGCATACTAAGTATTTGTTAAATCTGCAACTTGTATAGTATATACACATACTCTGAATTTGACATCAAATTCACTTGATGAAGGCTATTAAATTGTTGTCCTGTTAGTTTCTCCAAGTTCTTGAGGAAATTATAATAATTACCTTGACGCCATGTTTGGTTGTGTTTTCGAGATGATCAAAATCACACACAATAAAGCACACTAAATATGTACTCATTTTCACAGAGACTTCGAAATCTGTTTTCATTAACGAGTTGTCCTCGGACCATGGAGCAGTAGTCTACAAAAAAGTCATGAAATAACACATTGTGTTGAAGATGTAAAGTAAGTGTTTATCTGTACTAATCACGATTTTATTTTAAACAAGTCTAAGTTATATTAGTGTTTGAGCGCATGATTTGTGTATTAGAAGATTAAGAACTCTGACACTTTACTATTAGGTATATATTTTTTTACCTA